>NC_056751.1:718577469-718689969 GCF_019279795.1 Protopterus annectens | reverse complement strand
CCAGCTATTCTCTTACGGGTGATGTCACCCGCCTAGAAGTATGCCTCTGACAGTGCTGTGCTCAGTAATCTCGGTAGCGCGTTTTGTAAATGCTTCATGCTGTAGTGAGTTCATGTAGGTAGGCGTAGGTTCGACTCTCGGCCCTTCCCTGTGTGTGTGTGTGTGTGTTCCCAGCGGCCTCTGCAGATGAACATGCTTTTAGACGCTTCGCAACACATACCTTGGCTACTACCAGCTATTCTCTTACGGGTGATGTCACCCGCCTAGAAGTATGCCTCTGACAGCACTGTGCTCAGTAATCTCGGTAGCGTGTTCTGTAAATGCTTCATGCTGTAGTGAGTTCATGTAGGTAGGCGAAGGTTCGACTCTCGGCCCTTCCCTGTGTGTGTGTGTGTTCCCAGCTGCCTCTGCAGATGAACATGCTTTTAGATGCTTCGCAACACATACCTTGGCTATTGCCAGCTATTCTCTTACAGGTGATGTCACCCGCCTAGAAGTATGCCTCTGACAGTGCTGTGCTCAGTAATCTCGGTAGCGCGTTCTGTAAATGCTTCATGCTGTAGTGAGTTCATGTAGGTAGGCATAGGTTTGACTCTCGGCCCTTCCCCGTGTGTGTGTGTGTTTCCTGCTGCCTCTGCAGATGAACATGCTTTTAGATGCTTCGCAACACATACCTTGGCTATCAGCGGCCATTCCTTCAGGGATGTTGTCACCCACCTGTACATGTGCCTCTGACGGTGGTGTGTTCGGTGGTCCACGTAGCGCATTCCATACCTGTGTCATACTTTTGTGCGGTTGGGTATGTGGGGGTGTGGTCAATCACCATGCCTGCCACATGTGTGTGTGTCCATGCTCCCAGCTGCATGGGTTCATAGGGTATGGCTTTAAGGTTTCCGCAGAACACTCATATCCTGCCACCATCCCTGTGTTTGTGGATGGTGTGACACAGCTTGTGTACTGCTTGTGTGCCTGCTGTGGTTGGCGACCTCCGTAGCGTGTTCTCCACGTGCACCCTGCTATGGTGTGGTGGGGTGGTGCTGTGTACATTACACTCACGGGCCTGCCACATGTGTCCGTCTGTATCTCTGTCATTGTATATCTACGTACCTATGTTGTGCCCGTACTGCTGCTCTTGCATGGACAGCTGTCTTTCCCATGTATCGCATATTTGCATGGCTGACACATAGAACTGTGGTACGTTGCATATCCACTCATTGTCCATACACCGTCCGTATTCCAGAACACCCTAAAGACATCTGCTGGATATCGTGGTGGACAGCTATCCTTGCTATACTGACACTGTACCCGTACACGCCATACACCTTGTGTGTTATTGCCTATTTATGGTGTGTGTATGTCTACCTGTGCTGTATGCATGGCCGTGTGTGTGTCCCGCTATAGCCATCTGTGCAGGTGTTGCCACTATGGGTAATCCTTGTGGACCGCTGTTTCATGTGCACATCTGCACATACCTGCAGACCGTACTACCCCTCCTACAGCAGCGGCCCTAGATCGACTGCTGCCCTAGGCTATAGGGCTCCATGGCACCCACCACCACAACACATGGTGCCCCCATCTTGGTATACCTACATGACACACCTACTAGACAGGTGGCCCTACTAGTGCGGCGCCCTGGGCAGCCGCAGGAATGGCGTATGACTACGGCCGGCTATGAGCACATCACAAGGCATCTGAATACATTCGGTGTTTTACGACGTCTAGGTTATAATACCAGAGGGGGGACCTCATCAGGTATGCTATGGAATGCGGAATTAGATGGATTATTAGGTGGAGGGTTGGCCACACACCAGGGCTGACCGATGGAACACTGATGAGGCCTCTTTTGAGAAGCAGGTGGAATAAACCCCCGTAACAGGAATGTAGTTTAGGTACAGATGTAGAGTTAACACACATTTGTCCACTCTTTCAGTTCTGTACCACTGTATTGCAGCGATATGATATGCATATCTTCTATATATATTGTTAGATCTTTGATTGATGAGTATTCGGCATAGTACAATATCATGTAATACATGTGTTAATAGGATGCTTTCTGAGATGTTAATATATGTGTGTGTAGTTAACATTGCGTCTGTGCTTTCTATGCTGTGGTTACATGTTCATTGTTTGCTGAGAAAGTAACAAATGGAAGTGTAAGGGGGGATATTTAAAGGCTGGATGCTTCTATGTTATGTGTAAGTCTCACGGAGCCTACGGGTGAAAGCGCTTACATGTGTATGACATAACCTTTGTATACCATATGTGACCTATCGTGGACAATGTCTACGTTGACTGTTTCATCTACCTATGTGTGACTTGGTTTGTGTGCCATAAGCTGCCAGCGGGTCTTTGATGTTGATTACGTGTATTCCATGGTTAGTTGACATTAATCCTATGAATTCACTGAAGGATGTTCTTCATAGGTGGGAATGCCATAGTTTGACCATCGTATGACTTTCCTAGCTGGCGTTGATATTGTGCCATTGGTATGTGTTCCACAGGTCACCCATTTGTTCCGCGGTATGGAAGCGTGTGATCCCCATTTTGGTGCTGGCAGATTGAGTACTGTGTACACCGGTATTTGCACAGCGGTCCGGCTTTGTATGGGGAGTATCTACTGTAGTCCCTATCTGTATTTCCTGTGTTATGCCTCACTTCAGCTGTGTGATTCAACCAGGTTTGCAGTTATGGGTGCCATCTTGGTCCTACGCTTGTCCATCCCTAGCGATTGCCTACTGGACACTGGTATGGAGCAGTACACATTTCACACCTGCATTTAGCATTAGCCGGTGGATGCTTTGCACAATTAGTGGGGAGTAAGGCACGTGCTACTCCCACATCCCTCCCACGGTGCGGGACAACGTATTATCTGCCAAACAACACCGAGCCCCGTTTCTGCATACCCAGGATCCCATGGCTGCAACCCTCGACGGTACCCATTACACATCCGTCATGTGTGCGGGAATGGGATGTGGATGCACCTCTATGGACTCTACAATCTGGGAATGTCTGTTCATATGTCCTGCATTCCGTAGACAGTTGTCATCAACCTTGAACATGCTGGGGGTGCATATGTCTGGCTGTACCGTAGTCACGGCTGTCAGTTCTTCTGGGTCTCTCGATCGCAGCTGGTTGACATTGCGTACGGATGAATCTTTGGGGTCCTACTATGGACACCATTGTGCATATGTACAGTGTAGACCTTGTTGGACTGTGTCCATCTGGCCAGTGAGTTTGACTGCTGCTGTATGTTCCACAATCACGGATGTCTGCTTGCTAACCATATTATGTAGTGCTATGTTAACCAGGTTATTCTACACTGAAACCGGATGGTGTAAGTCCAATGATGCAGGCTAGGAAATGCTTTAACTAATCCTCAGATGTCCCATTAGGGACTTTCCGCCACTGTATTGTCAAAATGACACAAAAACATGTAGATCCTATTAATTCATTGAAGGATGTTCTTTATATGCGTGAACGCCATAGTTTGAGGATCCTATGACTTTCCTAGTTGACGTTGTTGGTGTGCCATTAGTATGTGTTCCGCAGGTCGCCCATTTGTTCCGCAGTATGGTAGCGAGTGATCCCCATTTGCTTGCTGGCAGATTGAGTGCTGTGTACGCCGGTATTCGCACGGCGGTCTGACTTTGTATGTGGAGTCTCTACTGTAGTCCCTATTTGTATTCCCTGTGTTATGCCTTACTACAGCTGTGTAATTCCACCAGGTTTGCAGTTATGGGTGCCATCTTGGTCGTACGTTTGTCCATCCTTGGGAAATGCCTACTGGACACTGGTATAGGGCTGTACCCATTTCACAGCTGCATTTAGCATTTTGCGGTGGATGATTGTCATTATTGGTGGGGGGTAAGGCATGTGCTATACCCACATCCCTCCCACGGGGCGGGACAACGGATTATCTGCCAAACAACACCGAGCCCCATTTCTGCATACCCACGATCCCATGGCTGCAGCCCTCGATGGTACCCATTATACATTCTTCATGTGTGCGGGACTGAGATGTGGACGCACTTCTATGGACTCGGCCATATGGGTATTTCTGCTCATATGTCCTGCATTTCACAGACACCTGTCATCAACCTTAAACACGCTGGTGGTGCATATGTCTAACTGTGCCGTAGTCACGGCTGTTACTCCTTCAGCGTCGCTCCATCAAGTTTATATTGCATAGGGTTACATTTTTGGGTCCTACAATGGACACCGATGTGCATATGTAAAGTGTAGAACCTGTTGCACTGTGTCCATCTGGCCAGTGGGTTTGACTGCTGCTGTATGTTCCCCAATCGCGGATGTGTGTTTGACTACACATATTATGTAGTACTACGACATCCAGGTCTTTCAAACCTGACACCGAATGGTGTACATCCAAAGATGCAGGTTAGCAACTGCTTTACATAATCCTCAGAAGTCACAATAGGAAATATCCACCGCTGTATTGTCAAACTAACACCACCATAACATGTGGATCCTATTAATTCATTGAAGGATGTTCTTTATATGTGGGTACGCCATAGCTTAACCATCCTATAACCTTCCTAGCTGACGTTGTTGGTGTGCCATTACTATGTGTTCCGCAGATCGCCCATTTGTTCCGCAGTATGGAAGCGAGTGATCCCCATTTACTTGCTGGCAGATTGAGTGCTGTCTACGCCGGTATTCGCACGCCGGTCTGGCTTTGTATGGGGGGTGTGTACTGTGGTCCCTATCTGTATTTTCTGTGTTATGCCTTATTGCAGCTGTGAAACTACACCGGGTTTGCAGTTATGGGTGACCACCTTGGTCGTACGTTTGTCCGTCCATGGGAATTGCCTACTGGACACTGGTATAGGGCTGTACACATTTCACAGCTGCATTTAGCATTCTCCGGTGGATGATTTGCATTATTAGTGGGGAGTAACGCATGTGCTATACCCACATCCCTCCCACGGGGCGGGACGACGGATTATCTGCCAATCAACACCGAGCCCCAATTCTGCATACCCACGATCCCATGTCTGCAACCCTCGACGGTACCCATTGCACATCCTTCATGTGTGCGGGAATGGGATGTGGACGCACGTCTATGGACTCTGCAATCTGGGGAGTCCTATTCATATGTCCTGCATTTCATGGACACTTGTCATCAACCTTGAACAAGGTGGTGGTGCACATATCTAGCTGTGCCGTAGTCACGGCTGTCAGTTCTTCTGGGTCTCTCGATCGCAGCCGGTTCACATTGCGTACGGATAATTTTTTGGGGTCCTACAATGGACACCAATGTGCATATGTAAAGTGTAGAACTTATTGGACTATGTCCATCTGGCCAGTGGGTTTGACTGCTGCTGTATGTTCGTCAATCACGGATGTCTGTTTGAGTACCCATATTATGTATTGCTACGTAAACCGGGTTTTTCTACACTGAACCCAGATGGTGTTATTCCAATGATGCAGGCTAACAATTGCTTCAACTAATCTGCAGATATCCCATTAGGACATTCCCGCCTCTGTATTGTCAAATTAACACGACCAAAACATGTAGATCCTATTGATTCATTGAAGGATGTTCTTTATATGTGGGTACGCCATAGCTTAACCATCCTATAACCTTTCTAGTTGATGTTGTTGGTGTGCCATTAGTATGTGTTCCGCAGGTTGCCCATTTGTTCCGCGGTATGGGAGCGAGTGATCCCCATTCTCTTTCTGGCAGATTGAGTGCTGTGTACGCCGGTATTCGCACGGCGGTCTGACTTTGTATGTGGAGTCTCTACTGTAGTCCCTATCTGTATTCCCTGTGTTATGCCTTACTACAGCTGTGTGATTCCACCAGGTTTGCAGTTATGGGTGCCATCTTGGCCGTACGTTTGTCCATCCATGGGAACTGCCTAATGGACACTGGTATAGGGCTGTACACATTTCACAGCTGCATTTTGCATTCTCCGGTGGATGATTTGCATTATTAGTGCGGAGTAACGCATATGCTATACCCACATCCCTCCCACGGGGCGGGACAACGGATCATCTGCTAATCAACACTGACACCCATTTCTGCATACCCATGATCCCATGGCTGCAACCCTCGATGGTACCCATTGCACATCCTCCCTGTGTGCGGGAATGGGATGTGGACGCACTTCTATGGACTCGACAATCTGGGGATTTCTGTTCATATGTCCTGCATTTCATGGACAGTTGTCATCAACCTTGAACACGCTGGTGGTGCATATATGTAGCTGTGCCATAGTCATGGCTGTCACTTCATCTGGGTCTCCCGATCGCAGCAGGTTGACAGTGCGTACGGATAAATTTTTGGGTCCTACAATGGACACCAATGTGCATATGTAAAGTGTAGAACTTGTTGGACTGTGTCCATCTGGCCAGTGGTTTTGACTGCTGCTGTATGTTTCCCAATCGCGGATGTGTGTTTGTCTACCCATATTATGTAGTGCTACGTAAACCGGGTTTTTCTACACTGAACCCAAATGGTGTAATTCCAATGATGCAGGCTAACAATTGCTTTAACTAATCCGCAGATATCCCATTAGGACATTCCCGCCTCTGTATTGTCAAATTAACACGACCAAAACATGTAGATCCTATTAATTCATTGAAGGATGTTCTTTATATGTGGGTATGCCATAGCTTAACCATCCTATAACCTTCCTAGTTGACGTTGTTGGTGTGCCACTAGTATGTGTTCCGCAGGTCGCCCATTTGTTCCGTGGTATGGGAGTGAGTGATCCCCATTCTCTTTCTGGCAGATTGAGTGCTGTGTACGCCGGTATTCACACGGCGGTCTGACTTTGTATGTGGAGTCTCTACTGTAGTCCCTATCTGTATTCCCTGTGTTATGCCTTACTACAGCTGTGTGATTCCACCAGGTTTGCAGTTATGGGTGCCATCTTGGCCGTACATTTGTCCATCCATGGGAACTGCCTAATGGACACTGGTGTAGGGCTGTACACATTTCACAGCTGCATTTTGCATTCTCCGGTGGATGATTTGCATTATTAGTGCGGAGTAACGCATATGCTATACCCACATCCCTCACACGGGGCGGGACAACGGATCATCTGCCAATCAACACCGACACCCATTTCTGCATACCCACGATCCCATGGCTGCAACCCTCGACGGTACCCATTGCACATCCTCCCTGTGTGCGGGAATGGGATGTGGGCGACTTCTATGGACTCGACAATCTGGGGATTTCTGTTCATATGTCCTGCATTTCATGGACAGTTGTCATCAACCTTGAACACGCTGGTGGTGCATATATGTAGCTGTGCGTAGTCACGGCTGTCACTTCATCTGGGTCTCTCGATCGCGGCGGTTGACATTGCAAACAGATACATTTTTGGGTCCTACAATGGACACAAATGTGCATATGTAAAGTGTAGAACATGTTGGACTGTGTCCATCTGGCCAGTGGTTTTGACTGCTGCTGTATGTTCCCCAATCGCGGATGTGTGTTTGACTACCCATATTATGTAGTGCTACGAACCCATGTTTTACTACGATTAACCCGAATGGTGTTAATCTAATGCTGCAGGTTGGCAACTGCTTTAACTAATCCTCAGAGGTCCCAGTGGAACATATACGCCACTGTATTGTCAATATAACACAGCCAGAACATGTAGAACCTATTAATTCATTGAAGGATGTACTTTATAAGCGGGAACGCCAGTGTTTAAACATCCTATGACCTTCCTAGTTGACGTTGTTGGTGTGCCATTAGTATGTGTTCCACAGGTCGCCCATTTGTTCCGCAGTATGGCAGCGAGTAATCCCCATGGTGTTGCCGGCAGATTGAGTGCTGTGTACGCCGGTATTCGCACGGCGGTCTGGATTTCTATGGGGAGTGTCTACTGTAGTTGCCATCTGCATTTCCTGTGTTATGCCTTACTGCAGCTGTGTAATTCCACCGGGCTTGCAGGTATGGGTGCCATCCTGGTCGTAGGCTTGTCAATCCATGGGAATTGCCTACTGGACACTGTTATGGCCTGTACACATTCCACACCTGCATTTAGCATTATCCGGTGGATGCTTTGCATTATTAGTGGGGAGTAGGTCATGTGCTACACCCACATCCCTCCCACGAGGCGGGACAACGGATTATCTGCCAAACAACACCGAGCCCCATTTCTGCATACCCAAGATCCCATGGCTGCAACCCTCAACAGTACCCATTACACATCCTTCATGTGTGCGGGACTGGGATGTGGACGCACATGTATGGACTCGTTGATCTGGGGATTTCTGTTCATATGTCCTGCATTTCATGGACACCTGTCATCAACCTTAAACACGCTGGTGGTGCATATGTCTAACTGTGCCATAGTCACGGCTATCGCGTCATCTAGTGGACGGTAACGGCTGGATGGAATTCTGTTAGGATAAATTTTTGGGTCCTACAATGGACACCAATGTGCATATGTAAAGTTAGATGTTGCTGGACTGTGTCCGACTGGCCAGTGGTTTTGACTGCTGCTGTATGTTCCCCAATCGCGGATGTCTGTTTGTCTACCCATATTACGTGGTGCTACATAAACCAGGTGTTGTAGAACTGAGAGCAAATGGTGTACATCCAAAGATGCAGGTTAGCAATTGCTTTAAATTAACCTCAGGCGTCCCAATAGGAAATATCCGTCACTGTATTTTCAACATAACACCAACAGAACATGTTGATCCCCTATGTATTCATTGAAGCATGTTTTCTTTATAGGTGGGAACGCCATAGTTTACATATCCTAGTTGACGTTGTTGGTGTGCCATTAGTATGTGTTCCACAGGTCGCCCATTTGTTCCGCAGTATGGTAGCGAGTGATCCCCATTATGTTGCTGGCAGATTGAGTGCTGCGTACGCTGGTATTCACACGGCGGTCCGACTTTGTATGGGGAGTGTCCACTGTAGTTCCCACCTGTATTTCCTGTGTTATGCATTCCTGCAGCTGTGTAATTCCACCGGGTTTGCAGTTATGGGTGCCATCTTGGCCGTACGTTTGTCCGTCCATGGGTACACCGGTGTTCGCACGGCGGTCCAACTTTGTATGGGGAATGTCAACTGTAGTCCCTATGTGTATTTCCTGTGTTATGCCTTACTGCGGCTGTGTAATTCCACCTGGTTTGCAGTTATGGGTGCCATCTTAGTCGTACGCTTGTCCATCCATGACAATTGCCTACTGGACACTGGTATAGGGCTGTACACATTTCACACCTGCATTTAGCATTCTCCGGTGGATGCTTTGCTTTATTAGTGGGGAGTAAGGCAGGTGCTACGCCCACATCCCTCCCACGGGGCGGGACGATGGATTATCTGCCAAACAACACTGAGCCCTGTTTCTACATACCCAGGATCCCTTGGCTGCAACACTCGACAGTACCCATTACACATCCTTCATGTGTACGGACTGGGATGTGGACGCACTTCTATGGACTCGGAACTCTGGGGATTTCTGTGCATATGTCCTGCATTTCATGGACACTTGTCATCAACCGTAATAACGCTGGTGGTGCATATGTCTAGCCGTGCCATAGTTATGGGTGTCGCTTCTTCTGGTTGAACGATAACAGCTATGTGATGTTCCATAGGTATCAATTTTTGGGTCCTACAATGGACACCGATGTGCATATGTAAAGTGTAGAACTTGTTGGACTGTGTCCATCTGGCGGGTGGTTTTGACTGAACTTCCTAGTTGACGTTGTTGGTGTGCCATTAGTATGTGTTCCACAGGTCGCCCATTTGTTCCGCAGCATGGCAGCGAGTAATCCCCATTTTGGTGCTGGCAGATTGAGTGCTGCGTACGCTGGTATTCACACGGCGGTCCGACTTTGTATGGGGAGTGTCCACTGTAGTTCCCACCTGTATTTCCTGTGTTATGCATTCCTGCAGCTGTGTAATTCCACCGGGTTTGCAGTTATGGGTGCCATCTTGGCGACGTTTGTCCGTCCATGGGTAATGCCTACTGGACACTGGTATAGGGCTGTACACATTTCACAGCTGCATTTAGCATTCTCCGGTGGATGTTTTGCATTATTAGTGGGGGGTAAGGCATGTGCTATACCCACACCCCTCCCACGGGGCGGGACAACAGCTTATCTGCCAAACAACACTGAGCCCCGTTTCTGCATACCCAGGATCCCATGGCTGCAACAGTCGTCAGTGCCCATTACAAATCCTTCATGTGTGCGGGACTGGGATGTGGACGAACTTCTATGGACTCCACAGTCTGGGGTTTTCTGTTCATATGTCCTGCATTTCATGGACACTTGTCATCAACATTAAACACGCTGGTGGTGCATATGTGTAGCTGTACCATGGTCACGACTGTCGCTTCTCCTGGTTGGACGATGAAGGCTGGCAGGTATTCCGTACGGGACAATTTTTGGGTCCTACAATGGACACCAATGTGCATATGTAAAGTGTAGAGCTTGTCGGACTGTGTCCATGTGGCCAGTGGTTTTGACTGCTGCTGTATGTTTCCCAATCGCGGATGTCTGATTGACTACCCATAGTGTGTAGTGCTACGGTTACCAGGTTTTCCAAAACTGGAACCAAATGGTGTACATCCAATGATGCAGGTTAACAACCGCTTTAAATAATCCCCAGAGGTCCCAGTAGGGAAGTATCGCCACTTTATTGTCGGAATCACAACACCATAACAGGTAATTCACGAGCACTTTGGCCCGGTCTTACCGGCCATTTGCAAGTGTAATTAGCAGACACATATCAATAAATGTATAATAATACATATTGTAATACTGAAGTTAATCTATGTTATTTGGACAATGGCTTCTGATATTGACATACGATGCTGTGGGTGTTGCCGGTTACCATACACATGGCTTTCTCAAAGGCCAAATTCACAATTCTGAACACTACTGTGGTCTCCTTTAAGGACCCTGAGCCAGTGGTCAACATTACTCAAGCCACTGCATCACTTACATATGCCTTCTACCGGCACCTACAGGACTGCATGGATCAGGCATTCCCTTACCCAACTGTGGTTCATTGTACAAATGCCAAGCATCCAGTGTGGTGTACCCCAGCCATACACAAGCTGTACAATGAGAGGAGGTGGCTACTACAAGGCAGAGCAGACACCTTGTGAGGTATGACACCCTTGCTCATTATATGTGAAGGGCTACAGGCTGACATGACATAGTCCGGGGCAGGTTCCACAGATATATCTCCAAGGACTCGACAGACAATCATACGGCCTTCATTTGCTATGCTGGACACCTGGGAGGTAACTGCCAGATATGCTCTGACTGGGTTCACAATGATGTGGAGTTTACTGAACATACACACATTGCCAACATACGGGCTGACAGGTTCGGTGAAGACATCTCCACCCCCTCCCCCCCACATGGAGAGATGTCTGTACCAGCGGTTTGTGGTCCCCGAATGTTCTGTAACGCACGGGTGGGACATGCTCTGTCCAAGGTAGTGAACACAGCATCCATGGGACCAGCTGGTGTCCCGACTGTGTACTCCGCAATCTCATTGAGGAATTAGACCCACAGTTAGGACAGCTGTTTATTCTTAGCCTCACCTCGGGTAACGTACCCAAGTTGTGGCGCACGGCGACTGTAGTCCCACTTCACAGGGCCGGTGCCTCCACTAACCCTGGTTATTACCATCCCATTACCATGAGAAGACTTATCTGCAAAGACATGGGGAAGGATCATACTGCGGCCCGTAGATGACGACATAGGGGACCTGCATACTTTGCATCCAACCCAGTTTTGCTTGGTCAGGGGCGGTTCATGCATTTAAATCCTGGTTGACGTTTTAAAGACAGTCACCGAGGCCATTGATGAGGGGTCATGCAGTCCATACAGCCTACCTCGACCTGGCAAAGGGCTTCAACACAATACCCCCCTCGGGTATCATTGATAAACCCATCGGCTTGGATGTGAACACGTACATCGCAGGATGGGTTGCAAACTGGCTAGGTGACACGACCCACGCGGTCATAGTTGCTGGCAGCATGTCGGACCTACTGCCTGTCACAGGCGGTGTCCCACGGGGCTCTGCCCTGGGTCCACTCTTTTTCTACATCTACATTTCCACAGTACAAGCACACACAGGGGTGTTATGGCTGACATTGTTTGTAGATGACTGCGAACCGGGTGCCATAGTGCGACGGACATCTGACATAGATATCCTTCAAAGGGGCCTCCCAGATATGGATATCTGCTGTCAGGGACATGGTCTACAGCTAAATGTCAGGTGATGCATAGTCATATCCATCGGGAAGAACAAGGTCACCCCTGTCCGGCATATGGGTGGCAGTCCACTGAGCACGGGGGGAATTACCAGGGATCTGGGGACCCGGGTTGTCAGTCACCATTTGTTCGACACACACGTTGCTATCGTGGTTCGGTAGAACTTCTGCATTGCCCGCCTGATCATGCAGGGACTCACATCTAGATCAGGGTAGGTCATCGTCTCCTTGTACTCATTACTCGTTACACCTATGATTGAGTACATTGCCCCATTCAGAAGGTATCTGACCCGACACCTACAGCAGCTGAGAAGGCCCCATAGGTTAATCGTCAGACAGATGCAGGGTGTCAGGGAGTTGTGTTATGCTGCCCCACTGTAAGGACTCCTGCTCCATTCAGTCACATACCTCTTGTTCAGTGTTGAACTGTGCCTGACATATGAGGCCATGTCGACCCATATTTGATGTCTATGCTTCACCTACTGGATCTACATCCCTCGGAACCACAAGGGCAGGTGACGTGAACCTTGACACGGTCATTAATAGAATGTGTTGGAGTGACACATACATCACCCAGACACTCACTATGCTGTGGATCTACATCACAGTACATGTGAGGCGGAGAACCTTGCTGGCCTTGTTCGAGGGGGATCTTGTCCGTTGGATGGGGGATTGCAGATATACCCCATGGATTACATCATTGTCACTGCTTGACAGAGGTACAGCAATATAATAGGCATTTATCTCCAGACCGGGGGGTTGGCAAAGGAAACCTAACTATGGCCTAGGGTTATGGCTGCCCTTGGGTAGATAGCCTACTCTGTACCTATGGACCTATGAACCTATGTTCATATTTTGTCCCATTCACACCTGTCTATCCCCTATCCTCTTTCTCATGTGTATATTTCTGTGGCACGTGATTGTACTCTGTCTTACCTGCAGGTATTAAACAGCACAAACCAGGAAAAAAAAAAAATAAATATCAGGATTCACAGCAATAGGGCAACACACAGAAGTACCACAGAAGTCACAGGAAAATAAAGTTGAATTGAATTGAATTTAATGAAGCGCTTTTCGTCTGTGGTATACACAGACCTCCTCAGACAAGAAGTATTACAAACACATTTAACTGAACAGCAGCTTAAATATACAGCAGTATTAAGTCAAAGGTTCAATTAACCAATCAGGCACACCTTGAACCATGAATAAAAATTTTTAAAGTTAAAACACAAGCTCACAAGACTTGAGATCAATCACTCACATTATATTAAAATTAAAATTAAACTAGACAATCATAAAATCAGCCAGTTGTTAGCCTAACATCTAAATAGATGCAGTGCACATACGTCACGGTTGATTACAGTGTATCTATGTACCTACCTCTGTGATACTGAGGACTACCACACATCCTTCACAGCATTACATGCATATGTCCATTCTATTATTCTTTGGCCTAAGGGGGGGTGTTAAGGCAACGGTTACACGTGTCCCTGTTTGTGCGCACGTCATGGTGGTCTTTGACCAGCCTCCGTTGCTGTCGTGGGATGGACGGTAGTGTTGGTGTGTGTTTGGCATGTGTTTTCACTGCCGGTACATCTGTGGTAGGTGGGGTTTGCACATGTTTCTCTTTGCAGGGGGCCCCATCCTGGACTTTTGTGTCATGCATCTACACTTGGCACGTGACATATGTCCTGTGCTATTCCCACAGTCGTGTATGCCTTCATGCATTACTACTGCGTGTTACTGGCTGTTTGTATGTGGTACACATGGCTATTATGGTGGATGGCTTGGCCTATTCCCATGCTATGACATACCCATCCATCCAGTCATATGCATGTTATTCCGTCCTTTTTGGCCGTGGGTGTTTGGCCGTCCGGCAACGCTACTCTCAACATGTGATGTCCCACCTTCCCCTTCTGTGCCTGTGGCACCCTGTTAGGGTATCCTGTTTGGTAGGCAGGTGTTCCGCTATATGTGTTGTGTTTGACATGTCTGCATTGCTAATCATCGGTACGGTGGCTGAACATACCGCCTTGTCCAGATGTGTACAGTTATGGGCACCGTGGCGTGTGCACGCCTATGGGGTTTCGACAGGTCCATACCACATGCGGGATGTACACATTCTGCCGACACATTCACATGCAGCCATTTGGATATCTGTACCTGAGGTGGGTTGTTAACATGTGGGGTACATATTTGCCCGCATGGCACTGCCTAGGACAAGACTTCTTACCACATTTCGGGTATGCCCATTGTGTGTAGGTGTGTAGCTGCGCAAGGCTGCTAGCTGGGTTGGGTGCACGGTCGTACGTGGGTGCGGGTTACATGCTATGACGGGGCTGTTGTGTATTACATTTGCATGCATGAGTTCTGCTTCTAGATATTACGCTTAGGCATACGCCGTCCTATGTGTATGCGATGGGCACGTTGCTGGGTGTAGTACATGTTGCTATGCACATGTTTGTCTGTGTTTAGGGTATCTTGTTTCCTTCTTGTTGTTATATCGACACGGCTACCCGGCTGTGTACTCTCACTACTGCTGGTGACCATGCCCATGTCGCTACTTCTATGTCGGTGCGGCGCGCTGACATGCTGCGGTACACCTTCACTGGGTATGCCCACTGACAGTGCATTGCGGGACGGACATGGAATTACGTGTATCCTTTGTTCCTTGGACGGGTACACTTAGGACTTTGTGAGTTAATGTTTGGTTCTCCGTTTTGTTGGAATGGGTACTATGTTGCATGGTCTGCTTACGTTTCATTCTCCACGGGCCCTGGCTGGTGCGGTTACTATTACAGGTGGACTGTGGAAGTCAGCACTTTAGGTTGCTCATCGCCTGCCGGCTTGGCCACGCCTCCGGACGCATCCTACTTGGGCTCGCTCATGTGCCCTACGCATGTGTCTGTGGTTGTGGCGTGCACTCATTATTATGCATATGGCACTGCTACGCCGACTATTCACTGCACCGCCAGCGCAAGCCTTACACCGGCCTTGCGCCGAGCTTCATGAATCCCGGGGCATGTCTTTTCTGTAAAATAGCTGGAATATGCCTTATGAATTAGTTTTCAAGAGAAAGATATGAGCAATACAGCAGTGTCAATGAATAATACTGCCATGATCTAAAGGATGCAAAGGTATGGCATGCTAGAAGATCTAGTGGGATCAACCAGAGGTTAAGTTACTCCTTCTCTGTTGTCTACCAAGTTTTTGTCTCTCTGTCAACCTAGTCTCTCCACAAAAAGCAATACAACAGAAAATTGATTATTATAATTGGTTAGTGCTTTAGTTTGAGCACCAACCCAATAATATTAAAACTGTTTCCTTTATCTTGCACATGTAAATGTTTATATTCTTTGTCATTTTCAAAGATAATGATCTGTATTTACTTTTTAAAAAAAAAATTTTAAAAATTTGATAAATGGATGAATGATTAGTTCCTAAGCTTGTAATTCTACAATTTGTGTATAGCGCCTACAATAGGTTACATAGCTCTGTTGGTGAACTACTAATTCTCAAGATTACTAACAGGTGTATGTGCATACATGTGTGTGTGTGTGTGTGTGTGTGTGTGTGTGTGTGTGTGTGTGTGTGTGTTTGTGTGTGTGTAAAGTAACACATTTTAACCACGTTGCGAGCTTCCTAGCCGAAGTTGTTGGTAAGCTATTTATAGCATAGTCTTCCACACTTTCTCTGTGTGTCCCACATCATGATAGGCAGTATTCTGCATTTTGGTGATGAAAGATTGAGAGCTATACTGTAAAAGTGCCTAACAACTATGAAATAAAGATATTTCTGTGGCTGTTATATATTGATTAATTCAATCTCTTGCCTTTATATATCTGTGGTGTACTCAGCCTATGAAATGGTTGCATTTGGTGGGCATGTCTGTGTTTTGGGGGGATTTGAATTTGATGATAGTCAGACATCTGAGGTATACGCAGCCAATATTGCTGTCGCTGGTACCACTTACTGTCTTGTTGCTGTCACTGGTGGGCATATCTATGTGCATGTATGTTATGTGTGTTGGGTTATCCCTGTGGATTTATTTATTTATTTAGTTAGTTAGTTATTTATTTTTGTGGGAGGATTGTAATTGGCTGCACTGTTGAAGTCTGACAGCAAAGAGTTGAAGATATTACTATTGCTGTCACGTATGTATTTATTAATTATCACTATCTGAGATCTGAAGTTTATACAGCCAATAAAGTGTTTGCAGTTGGGAATGCCTGTTTGTCTGTCTGACCTTACATGTGGGGTGGGGATTATTTGATCACAGGCCAACATCTGAGATGTACTCAGTCAAAGTGTCTGTCATTTCTTGGTGTGTGTATGTTAGAGCTGTAATGGGCTACACTGTAAATGCCTATCTGCAAAGAGTTAGAGATATTACTGCAGTTGTTACTTATGTATGTGGGTATTTTCTTGTTCGTGATTTGATTCACAACAAAGCTGTACCATTTTCCTTTTTCCAGGTCAACAGTGTCTCTGCTGTCTGTACCTCATTTATCGTACTAGTGTGTATACTGAGATTAATACATTGTGAGTTAGGATGCAGTGTGGCTTCTGCAAGCCAATAGGATATGGTAGGCATCCACAGTGAAAATATGACTGTCGAGTATAAAGGTCTTGAGTTAGTGAAGAGTGTTTGAAAAAGATTATGAAAGATATGAAATATTTTCCGTATTTGCATTAATTGAAAAACTCATTGTGGTAGTGCCATGTTGGTGGAACCTGTACAAGCAGTAGGTATTAGGGCAAATATGGTTCTAAACATATTTGCATGAGAGTATCACAGCAAGAAACATAACCATTTATTGAAAGTACACTGTATTAGTATCAACCTTATTCTACTACTGAGACAATTGTTTTATGAATTGTGCATTGTGCGGTAGGAATTAATGTGTTATCTGAAATCTGACATGATATGCTAGGTATCTACAGTGAAAATGTCACTGTGTGATAAACAGGGCTTCAGATAATGAATAATGTTCGTAAAATGCATGGGTCCTCTCAAATTATCCATGATATAATCCCAGGTACTCTCATTGGGGGTAACATATAATTATCAACCATAGGATGGGTAAGACCAATATAAGACCAAATGGGTTAGGTTACTTCAAGCACCAAAAGGGAAATTGGCTAAGCTTAAAATGGCCCTCAAGTGCAGCTAGCTCAGTACTTACCTATGAAACTATACAGGTAAACCAAAAACATAAATTAGTTCTCATTCTTACATTATTAAATGAAAAATCCTGTCATAGTGATGCTATGGTAATAATGCATGTTAGAAAACAAATTATGCTAAACATACTTGAGTAGGAGAAACAAGAAACATTTTACTATTTCTTTGAGGTGCATTGTACTAATATTAATATTTTACTACTGATATTTATATCTTATGAACAATAGCTTATAGGATCATAGGATCATAGGAAGTTACTAGGTTATTGGTCCTGAGGCCTTGACAAGCGTAGCCAAGAATTTAGCCCATGTTCTGACAAGAAATGTATAGTTATCCCCTTTGGAAAAAACATGTACCTGTGAATTACCACATAGGTGGCCATACACTAAAAAATTGAAAGTGTGATAAGATACATAGGGACACAGGTGGAGAGTGGTCTCACCTTCGATAACCACATCGCCACAACGGTCAGGAAATCCTTTGTGGCAAACCTCATCACTAAGGGCTTTTCATCCAGAAAAAAGGAGGTCATTGTCTCACTGTACTCATCCCTCATTAGACCCATTATAGAATGCAATGCCCCATTTGGTATGTACCTCTCAAGACATCTGCAATAACTGGAAAGAAATCCCTCACTAAAAGAATCACAGGCCTAAAGCGGATGCCCTATGCTGACCGCCTTAAAAAACTCCAGCTATTCTCTGTCACATATCGTCTACTCAGAGGCAATCTCTGCTTAACATACAAGGCCATGTCAAACCCAGAGCTGCTGGACATACTACACTTAAAGAAATCCCAATCCCTCAGAGCCACACACTCCAGGGATCTAAACCTTGTCATCACAATAAACAAAACATGCTGGAGGGATAGGTTCCTGACACAGAGACTCCCCAGACTCTGGAATAGACTGCCCATACATGTCAAGTAGATTGCCTCTTTGGCCCTCTTCAAAAGGAACCTTGACAAATGGATAGGAGAAAGGAAATTCACCCCGGGGATCACATCAGTAGCCCTGCTAGACAGGGGTCCAGGGAAGTAAAAAGTGTGGGAAGAAATAGCCAGGGAATTGTTATGGCTAGGCTTGTATAGGCCCTAGGGCCAATAGCCTAGTACCAACCTATGAACCTATGAACCTATGGGATAAGAAACAAGATGGCATTTACACAATGAGAGAATATGGTAGGTACCCCCAGTGAAAACATTACACTGGGATATACAGGGCATCAGTTAATAAAGAGTTTTTAATACAGGATCTGATTTTTATTTTAGTTTATTGTTTTATTTGACATTTGTTTACCAAGAAAGTCTGAGTGGGATAGTATCTCATTTTCAGTAGAGGTCCAGGGAGAAAAGCTCCACATTGACATAATGTAATTACACTTAAATAAAGTTATTACAAAGCTTAATACAGAAGAATGACATATTAACTAAGTAAAAATTAATTTGTGATGTTGTCTTTTTCTATCAGACTCACCACATGGATTATTGGATCTGATTAGATATGACCTCAGCACCTTTTTTTTCAAGCTCTTGGATCGAGGGATCAGGCTCCTCCCTTACCCATAATTTCCATCTAGTCCCCAATAAACGCTAGATCTTGGTTGGCACCGCTATGGTTAAAATGTGATCTATAAGGACTGTTATTCAGATAAGTGCTAGTTTTGGTTTAGAAATATGTTTTGCTTTCTAAAGTAGCTTTATTTGGGTTTTATATTTATTACCTCCTCCCTTTGTAGGTATTTTGGTACCATTTTTTTATGTGGGACTGGTCTTCCCTCCCTTTTTCCCCACCTTAAAAAACAAAAAAAACCCCTATATTCTTGGATATTATTGGTAGTAGCTGATTTTTTGTACCTTCCAGAGTTATTTTGTTGCTGTATCAGCTCTTACAGTGCAGGATATTGCTGTTTAATGGACTCTGTTTGTGTTTTCTTTGTTTCAGGATGTCAAACGAGGCCTCTGGCTTCAAAAAGTGTAGTATCTGGAGGCACAATATCCAACTCAAAATCTGCACAATCTGCGCATTTGCTGTTTGGGGCAGGGCATTTGAACATCAAATGTGAGTCCTGTGCTTCCTTCAGAACCAGTACTCTCACTGACTGAAGAAAAACAGCTGGGAGAGAGAGAGAGAGCGAGAGAGAGAGAGAGAGAGAGAGAGAGAGAGAGAGAGAATGATCTAAAAAGAGGTCTTTGGACTAGAATTCCCAGTCAGGCCAGCTCCAAAAAACCCTAGGTTGTTGGATCCAGCATCTAGACAGGAACAAGCTCAGATCCAAACATCATCCCTGGCATGTTATTTCTCCCAGGACTCAGCCAGTCCTCTCCTCGACACTCACGGAAAGACATTGTTCCTCCAGACCATTATCCGTGGCTTCTTTTTACAGGTCCTTTTCACTTGTCAAGATGCAGACATTGATAGGATGAGAAGGAAATTTCTTTCTATGCACATTTAGATGAGGTCCTCCCTGCACCATCAGGATTCCCAGGTTTGGTCCAGTCAGCTCCCTTCTTTGTTACTCCTTCTTCGGGCCAACCTTTGGTTAGTGTCTACAGTTCATAGTGATAACCTTGAGAATGCCTTGTCAGAGCTGAGAGCTGCTTCTGCTTCTATTCTGACAGTTTTCCTTGCCCTTTTCACTTTCAGCTATTGGATCGTGAAGGATATCAATGCTGAGGGATGGTAGTTGAGTTCAACTCTGATGTCATCAGAGCCTTCTCTGCCTCCGGATAGTTCAGCTTTACACATTCAGCTCCAATGTCAGCTTCAGAGCAGAGACTAGTTGGCGTTGTGTATGTTCCATCCTTAGGATCTTCAGGTCCTAGGAGCTCATCTTCTGTACCTATCTTGGCTTTGGCATTTGAAGCTTTTGAAAGAGTCATGTTAAATCTAGAGATTAGGTTCCTCTCATGCACTAAGCACTATCACAACTCTGGACTCCGCGATGCCTTCCATACATCCTATCTGTCAGGGAAAGCTAACCTCAGCCTTGAGTGTCATTGCTTGATAAGTTCCCATTATGATTCCAAACCTTCTCTGGAGCAACCATCTGAGGGTCATTGGAAGAGATCTTGCTAAAGGAGACATGTTGACTCCTCTCTGGAATCACTCACTGAATATACCGAGTTAAAGAAAGGGGGGTGGTCCCCAATGTCCCTCATGGAAGACATTTCCTTCTGAGAGATCTTAAAATGAATGAAGAGGGAGTTGATCATCCAAAGCCCGGTCCCAAGAGGACTTGGTGTTCCTCAAGGTTTTTGTCACTGGCTGATCTACTGCCTTGGTGGTCCCACCTGCTGACAAGTTTATTGATTTGGTCTTGCAGTGGGCTTGGAAGGAGCCTGAAATACCAACAACGAAGGTTCAGGGAACTCAACACTAGAAGAAAGACAGCACCAAAAACTGTTCCCAGAACAAACCACGATCCACGAATATGTCACAATAAACTTCTTTTATTGAAATACAAAATGAAGGTTGAACGCTTTCATCTACCCAATGTAGATTTCATCAGAACACTGAATATATCAAACCTTGTCTCTTAAATACTTTAAAATACCCGCCTGAAACATCACCTGACCAATTAAACCACCATTAAGTTTTAGAATAAAAAAAAAAAAAGAGAGAATTTTTATTATATGATTGAATTTTGATGCTGTTTTAGGCATTTTTTAACCATTATTAACACTGATAATATTTAGAAGGCTGTTTATATGGGTTTTACCAAATCTATGTTCTTATGTCTTTAAAACTTAATGGTGGTTTAATTGGTCAGGTGATGTTTCAGGCGGGTATTTTAAAGTATTTAAGAGACAAGGTTTGATATATTCAGTGTTCTGATGAAATCTACATTGGGTAGATGAAAGCGCTCAACCTTCGTTTTGTATTTCAATAAAAGAAGTTTATTGTGACATATTCGTGGATCGTGGTTTGTTCAAGGAGCCTGAAATGTTGGAGCTGATCCCCAGAAAACCAGATAAGATTCTTGTCTCCTTAGAAATAGGTCACATTGGATCAAGGGACTTCCAAAAGATGTTATGATGGTAGAGACAGCCATTAAGAAAGAACTTTCAGAGGAGAGCACTACTGTCTATCCCTCTAACAGTGAGTCCGAGGTGTTGGACTGATCTGGAAAGTGGACTTATGCTTCAGTGATGTTTTCTCTGTGTGAGCTGAACTACTTGACTGGCCTGATTCTGGTTATAGAGCCCTTCAAGGCAATGGAAGGAATAACTTAAGTGGACATCACCCAAGGGGCAGAGGCAGTCCACAAAATCAAGAGTTACGAGGTCCCTTTTCTGAGAAGCCCTTCCAGCACTTGTGAACAGTTGCCTAACTGCTTCACTCTGGAGGCAGCCAGGGAGCACATATCTCTGCACACTCATTCCTGGCTAACCATCACTCAAGACTCTTTGGTGCAAAAGATAATCACCAGAGGCTACATTATTCCCTCTGCTTTTCCCTCAACAAACAAACAAAAAGAAATTTCCTGATGTTCCACTCAGTCAGATGAGTCCAGTAGCAGAAGAAATTTCCAGTCTTCTGGAAAAACAAGTCATCCAAGTGGTCACACCAGACTAGCAAGGGTCTGGATTCTATTAAAGATTCTTTTTGGTTCCAAAAATACTGGGTACTTCAGGCCCTTTCTGGAACTCAGTCCCCTAAATCAGTTTGGGAAACAGACAAAATTACAGATGGTCACAGAACAGTCTATTTTACTTCTTCTCAGGGAAAGATGACTGGATGTGCTCAATAGACCTTCAGAATACCTACCACTATGTAAAGGAAATGAGGCAGCTCAGGAGGTTTCTCCACTTTTCGCTGGGGCCAGTCACTCCAATTCAGAGCACTGCCCTTTGGTCTCACCATAGCCCTAGGTAATTCACAAAGTGCACAACAATGGTGACAGCTTACCTAAGACTGCAGCAGGTTTTGGTGTTCCCCTATCTAGACAAATGACTCCTTACTGCTCCCACCAGAGATCTACTAATCCAAGGCAGGAACTTCTTGCTCCAATTCCCTCACCACTTAGGAATTACGATAAATATGAAGAAAAGCCAGCTGACACTGACACAAGCAATAGAATGCATAGGGTGCCACCTGGGGACTAGATCCCAACTAGCCAAACTTTCAGAATCAAGAGTTCAATCTACCCATCTTCAAATTTCCAAAATGCTCTCTTCTTCCAATCCTCCAATGAGGCTAATTCTTTGACTATTGGGATCAATGGCTGCATCAATTAAACTAGCTCCACATGCAAGATACTGCATACGAATACTGTAATGGACTTTGTCTGTTCAGTGGTCCATGTTACATCCACCTCTTTACTTCCCAGTACATCCCATGTCAGTATGCAGGTATCACATTCTGTGGTGGTTGACCTCCCATCTTGTCTCATGGGACTGACCTTTCACCTTTCTACACTGATGTCCACTGTGACCATGAACGACCCCTCCTAGTGTGGGGCTGCCATTTTGAAGGAAAGAAAGTCCAGTACACATGGTCCACTTCCAAGGTCAATCTTCACACCAATGTCTTGGTGATGGTCATATGTTCACAGGTACACAGGTGTTTGCTAGGCTAATGACCACAAGGGCTATTTTAAGCCTAACTATGCATCACAAATCTCTGACAAGTTATGATACCCTTGATAAGTGTAAGCAGAGGCTTGGGAGATGCACCATTTACAGGCTGTTTGTGTCCATTAGAGACATAGGTGCCAAACCAGGGATGAATTTCCTGTTCCACATCCAATTGTCCCAGTTACTCTTGAAGTGTATTAGAGAGGAACTCTGCTTCACATGGATGGGAAACCTATTCCAGAGAAGGCTAGTCTCTGGGATACATACCTGTTTCTCTAGCATGTTCTATTTATTTCACAGACAAGGTTTAAGTCTTTAAAATAGGTAATTCTGGTGCTGTTTGTTTTGTGGATATGCAGGAGGTCCATCAGAGTGGGGTCTAACAATGCCTTGTATGTTAAGCATATATCTCCCCTCAACAGCCTGTAGGAGACAGAATATAGGGCTAGGGCCCTGAGGTGGTCTGCATAAGACATGTTACTTACTCCCTGTATTCTTTTAGTGAGGAACCCCTGTGGACATTCCAGTTGTTGGGTGTGCTTGGTTGGGTACATACAAAAAAGGGTATTGTACTCAATGATAGATCTGACAAAAGCTGAATACAGTGAAACAATGACCTCCTTGTACCTAGATGCCATACATTTGTTTATAGGTTGCACAGCATAGAATGATTTCCTCACTACTGTAGACACATGATGGCCAAAGGCTAGATTACTATCTATGTGTGTCCTTAAATCCATGACTACTAGGTCAACTCTAAGGGGTGTGTTATCATTATGATAGTTACCAGGGGTGTATGACTTCCCAAAGGATAGTATTATGCATTTCTTGGCATTTAGTTTAGTTCATGGCTCTGACAACAGCTATCTATCTGTGTCAGTCCTTTCTGGAAAACATTAGTGTTGATGGGGGATTCTATGACTCTCCTAATATGCAATAATCTGAAAATGTAGTCAGTCAAGAGGCCATTGACATTGGCCTCAAGTTCAGTGAAATAAATGCCAAAAAGGAGTGGTCCCAGACCGATCCCTAGGGGACTCTGTTTGTGACTGGCTTCTTTATAGGGGTGGACTCCCTACTTCTCTCTTTCTAGGTCCTGTATGTGAGCCATCTGGCTATCCACTGGGTGACATAAGGGTTTATACTTAATGTTCTGAGTTTGTCAACAATGCGTGAGTGGGGTATTGCATCAAATGCCTTAGCCAAGGCAGTATGAACCATTTTGCCCTCATCCATTACTTTGGTGACCTCCTTTGAAGAAGTCTAACAGGTTCAGTAGGCATGATCGCTCTTAACAAAACCAAATTGTGTTGGGTCCAGTGTCTGGTGGTTTCCTGTGCCATTACTGATCATTTCCATGATAACTCTTTTCATGGCTTTGCATATGAGACTAGTGAGACTTATGGGTCTGTACTTTCCAGGGTCTGTAGAAGGCCCATTTGACTGTTGCTCTTCCCCATTTGTGAGGCATGAAAGTATTTAGAAGGCATCCTGGGATATTGTTTGGGCCCACTGATGCAGTCATCTTTGCCTTAGAAAGAGCATTCAGGAGCTGTTCCCTAGTGATACTAAGGGAAGTTTATTTCTTGGTATTTCCCGAAGTGAGATTGAGGGGAAGAGAGGGGCAAAGTTAGAGCTAAATTCATCAGTCAGTAGGTTTTCTATATCTTCTGGATCAATATAGGTGGCTCCATTAACAATGAGTTCAGCACACAATTATGTACTGCTGTTGAGGTTGGTGACATAGCTAAAGAATACATTGTGGTTGTCCTTGGCCTGTGAGACCAAGGTTACCTTGAATTTGGCTTTGGCAGACTTTATTTGTTCTCTGAGTTGTTTGTTTAGTTTCATGAGAGCGATTTTATCCTGCTGCATGCTACACCTCCTAATTTTTGCCTGATTTTCTTCTTTTTGTTATACAACTTATTGATGTGATTCCACCAGGATGGCTTGTTTTTTGAATGACTTCTGTACTTTATTCTGGTAGATACGGCTGCCTCTATGCAGCTATTAACATGCTTGTATAGGGTTTCTCTAAACAGTTCCACATAAACATTTGTGCTTTCAGGGTTTAGGGGGAGTTGAAATTTTGCAGGTTATCACTTAATAGCAAGAAGTTAGCCTTAAAGTAGTTCCTGAAGATTTAAGGGTTAGCTGGGGTTCTGGATTCTATTTTTGCATCAAAGCAGAACCATTTTGTGGTGTGACCTTACCAAAGAAGATATTACACTAGTGGATGTGTAGCACTGTCTCATATTATTGAGGACCAGCTCCAATATATTTGCACCCTTGCCAGCATATTGACATTCTGGTCCAGGGAGTTTGTGTTTACAAAATCCAAGAATCTCTATGCTGCATATTTGGTGTTGTATATGACTGACAGTTAATAGTGGGGAAATTAATGTCACCCATGAATATGGTATTGGGCTGGATTGGGAGTGTTTCCAATAAGTTTAAATACACGTTATGGGTTTCCTAGGTTTGCTGGGTCATAATGGGGGACTTATAGCTTGCAAGGACATGGTATGGGATTTTGCCTATGGAGTGCATTGTCCTGTTTTTCCAGCCATGTGGCATATTTATGTTTAATGTAAGTCGAGATACCTCCACCTTTAGTTCCTGTCTGTGTAATCACATATCCAAATATGTGGAAGGCATTATAGCCTTGCATTACTGGTGTTCTGTCTGTGGCTTTAAACTATATCTCAGTGACCACACATCCTTCAGCATTCTCTAGGGCGAAGAGAGCTTGTAGGGAGTAAAGTTTCTTGTTTACATTCCTAGCATTGACCAGTTATACCTTTAGAGTTTCTTGGTTTAGATTTGCTATGTATGAACTATTTTCAGTTTGGCATTGCCTAAAAAAGGTACTATAGGGGAAGACAATGTTTTAGCTAACATTCGAAAGCCTAGAGGGGAGAGGTGCAGACCGTCTCTGGCAAAAAAGCAGAGTCTGTTGACTATCTCCTTCCATGCTGACAAAAATTTCACCCCCTTAAAAATTACACCAGAAACTAAGCCAATAATTAAAATCAGTCATCTTCTGTAGAGATTGTGGCATCATCCTTAGAGAAGGTCAAATGCTGCTCAGTGCTAAGCTAATACCAGCCTGGGACACATACTCTGATGGTTCCATGATGCCTCTCTTCATATAGTCCAGGGAGGTACATCTCAGGTCATTTACACCCACATAGAGTATGACGGTGTCATACTGGTACTTGTGGTCTGAACTGAGTGTGTGCATAGTGTGGTGGATCTTGGCTCCTGATAAGCAACTGACTGTGACTTTACCTTACTAGGTCTGCTGAGAAGGACAGCAGTGTGTCTCACAATGGAATCTCCCATGACCAGAATATTGGAGTGTGTGGTGGCTTACCTTATGGGCTTACAAGTACAAGAGCCATGAGACATAGCTGTATGTTTTGATGTGGGTTTTGTTTTGAAAGAGTGCATTTGGGGCTGCTGAGAGTATTTGTCATATGTGCTTCATTTGGCAAGTCTTTGGGGTTTAGGAAGGTTACATTTAAGTGCCTTAGCATATATGGATCTATGTGTTTGCTTTGAACTGTGCGCAATGGGTGCAGCATGTGTACTACTGACAACCTGATTTAAATTAGGAGTGCTTTTATGTGAGAGATTTTCCTTCAGTGGCATTGCCTCTCACATACCATATCAGTTTATTTGAGAATTAACTAGCTGTCAGTAAATACGAGGCAGTTTTTACACTGCCACATGATGCCCATATCCACCACGTTGGTAACGGAGATAGTGAGAAAATTCATATCCATGGCAACAGGCCCTTTTTTAGTGATTAGATAGTTGCAATGAAAATATAAAGTGATGCCAGAAGTATCTGGTTTGCAACTCTGAGGGTGGTGCTTGTCATTGCAGACTTGTTGCCCTGTGTACAAATAGGTATTAGTAAAATTTCAAGGGTACTTTTACAGGAAAAATGTCAACTCAAAGGGCATTGCCAAACACTTGAGGGGAAACTAATAAGTAGACCCTGATGATTTATGGATGACGTATTTAGGGGGATATTTTGAAGTTAGGTTAGATAGAAGCTAATTAAGCAGTACTTACTGAAATGAAAGAATTATCTTGTGTCAAGAATGATGAAAAGAGGGAATCTGCCTCACTGGCCTCTGCCTGGCAACTACAAGTGCTGGTCTCACCACAGCTTCATGCTGCTAGAACAAAATGGTCCTTTGCTTCTTCTCTCACCAGAAGCAAAACAGTAGCACCAATTCTAAGATGAGAAGCAGGTCACAGTCTCTTTGGTAATCAATAGTCTCATCCCAGATGATGCAGAGAGCTGTAGACTTGTAGTAGCCTTTTCCTGGTAGATACCTTGAATAGCAACAAGACCAATAAGGAAAGTTCAAACACAGATAGTCACTGCCAAATCAGAAACAGTCAGGAATCAATGCAGTTTGCTGCTTTTCTCAGCAGGAGCAAAACAAAAGCACAAATTCCAAGTTGGCACCTATGAAGCAGTTATTAGGCTTTCTGGTGATCAGCAGTCTCCTGGAAATGATGTCCCTATGCTCCTTCTCTCATCAGGAGGACTCCTTAGAAGCACTAATCCCAAAATGACCACTGGCAGGCAGAATGTGAGCTCTCTGATAATTGGTGGTCTTGGACAAGATGTTATAGATTTTAAAAGTAAGTTGGAAAAAATGGATTAATTTCCCAAGACTCACAGTGTGTACTAAGTTAGATGTGAAAGAGGGGGTAAGTTAAGCTTTAGAAATCTAAGTGGACAGCCACTAATTTTAAAAGTGCAAGACAGATTGGAAAGGTACTTGCACTTTGTATTCTGGCTCACTGAAATACAATGGGATGGACGATAAATTTAAATAGCTGAAGGGGGTAGTTTCACAAAATAATAATTTTCTGCTTACTCGCAATAGCCAATTAAGCAGATGGCAGAAGGAAGTAGGAAATATGTTGTCAAATTAACATAAGAAGCAGGCAACTAGAAAGACAGCTAAGTTTAAAAATACAACAGTGCCAGGGAAAGAGGGTGGTGGAAACTTTAATTTTAATTAAGCAATACAAAATACAAAAAAGCAAAAACAAGCTAACCTTTCCCCCAAAGCAATCTGTGGCACTGTCTGAGTGAGCTGTTCCAGTAAAACCCTGAAATGTTTTATTTTACCCCCTAAATAGAAGGTTTAATTCCTAACCCAACCCTCAGTTTGCAGGTAATTAACCTTAATTAACCTATTCTAATTTCTGTGTGACTCACAAAAGACATAGCCGTGGTCTCTTTCCAAGTTTAAATATACAATTAAAAACAGAATAAAAGCAAAACACAGTGTAAAGAAGATATACTACAATATACAAACTAGAAGGATGCAATGAGCAATTCAAAATACAAGAAATCAAAAACAAATTAACCTTTCCTCACAGAAATCCAAGGCAAATTCTGAGTGAGCTTTTTCAGTAGGGCAGTCCTTCTAGTGTTGTAGGCTTTTCAGGATTCTCTCCCTAGGGGTGTGGTCTCTATACAATTGGACAATATGGAGGTAGTCTGGTAGATCAACAAAGGGGAACTCATTCATACCCACTATGCCAGGAAGCCATGAGACTGTGGGAAATGTCTTCACAATGCTTTCTAGTGGAGTTCTAGTGTCTTGGTGGGCAACCTGAGTAGTATATTCTTCTGCACATAAGTGGCCCATCAATCGGTCAGTGGTGACTATGATTTTCAGTCACTGGGCCAGACATGCTGCAACCTTTTTGCTTCCTACCAGAACACCAAGTGCAGCAATTACTTTGCCCTGATTCCTCCAGAGGAACAGTCACTAAGGAATGCCCTAGTCCACAGTTGGTCCCCAGGTCTCCTGTATGCCTTTAAACCTTTTCTCTAAATAATAAGGGTTCTACAGAAAACCATTGGGTGCGAGGCAACAGTGATTCTCATTGCTTCTGTATAGTCCTAGCAGGTCTGGTTTCATTTTCTTTGGAAACACCTTTCATGGGTGCTGGACCCTCTTCCAGACCTTCCATCACATCCACCTGGTCAACCTCACAGAGATCTGAAAACTCTGAAGTCAACTGCATGGTTTCACCACTCCCAGTGATGGCTAGGGATGCCATGCTTTCGGTTTCATT
The DNA here is from genome assembly GCF_019279795.1 of Protopterus annectens. NCBI lineage: Eukaryota > Metazoa > Chordata > Ceratodontiformes > Protopteridae > Protopterus > Protopterus annectens. The sequence continues at coordinate 718,660,863 of NC_056751.1, read as the reverse complement.
TTTCCATATTTTATCATCTTCCTAGAAATCCAGCACAAGAAGAGTATACTGAAATAAATGGAAAATATCTGCAGTTTGCACTTCTTCTAAAGGCTTGTATCCTTTCTCAGCTTCTTTCCCATCTATTTTGGATTATTTGCAGGTTTGTTACAGGAAGCTGCAAGTTTCTTGATAATTAAGGTTCAACTTACAACCTTATCCAGTTTTCATGCCGGGGACAGCCAGAACCCTACGAAATCTTTGAAACTCTCTATGGCTTTCTTAAAGGGAACCTTTTTCCTCAGACCCTCCTATCAGAAATCCAGTCCCTCCTTGGGATATTACCTTGATGATTCAGGTTGTAACCAGATCACGTTCCAAACCAGCAACATCAGCAGAGCAGAAATTTCTGACTTAGAAAATTATCTTCCTAATGGCTGCTGCTTCTGTCAGAAGGATTTCAAGAATACAAGCCTTACCTTGCAAATCTCTGTTTAGTTTTAAAAAGGAGATGTTATCTCTTTGAACTAAATCAAATTTTCTTCTCAAAGGGCTTTGGATGCTGCATCTAACTAGATGATTACCTTACCAGTTTTCTTTCCAAACTTTTCAGACAAGAGTGAATATATCTGACACTTACTGAATGCTCATTGTCAATTAAGATTCTGTCTACATAGTACCAAAGGAATAAGGAAGACAGAGCAACTCTTTATTTCCTTCTCAAAGGCAAATTTGAGGCAATGCGTTTCTAAAGTCATTCTCGCCAGATGGCATCTGACTGTATTATCTTTGTCTATAAAGAAAAGTGATTGGTTGTTTCACAGAAACACATTCAACAAGGACAGTGGCAACACAGTGGCACAGAGGATAGTGTTGTTTCCTCACAGCAAGAGGTTTCCTGGTCTGATTCTTGGCTAGGGTGCCTTTTGTGCAGAGTCTGCATGTCCTCCCTATCTATGCATGGGTCTCCTCTGGGTGCTCCATTTTCCTTCCACATTTCAGAGACATGCAGCAGGTGGATTGGAAACTCTAAATTGGCCATATGTGTGACTGTGCGTGTAAGTGTGGTGTGGTAGAAATACTGTGGCAGGGCTAGCCACCCAGCGGTGTAAGTCCTGGCTCTAAATAATTGTCATTGTTGAAATGACATCCCAACCCCATGCACAAAAATGTGAAAAGGGGTTGTGTATGGATGGATGGATGGATGGATGGATAGATGGATGGATGGATGGAAGAAGGGCAGTGGCAGCCTCAGCTACTTATTCCCACAGATGAGTTCCTGTGCAACCTTTTTCTCCATCATTCTTTGGAATGTCCTTCCATGAGATCACATTGGAGTGCTAGTAGCTGTGAAATCTGCTCCATGCATTGATTCAGATGGAAAGACAACATTGAATGTGAAAGTTATGTAGTTGCCATAACGCAAAATCCATGTTCGATCTGTCCAGGGTCTTGTCATCTTATCAGCCTTTAGCTGATTCTTCACTCTTTTTATTTGGTAGGTTATTTATTTATTTATTTATTTTATTTTATTTATTTAACATTTGTTTACCAGGAAAGTTCGACTTGATACACGTCCTTTTTCAGAAGAGGGCCAGGGAGAAAAGCTCCATGAGTAACAGTAATTTTTCATGCACACATTACAATAATCAATAAAGTATAAAGTAAACAAAATGTAGTATGCATAAGAACATGCAAATTTGTTACCTCTTGACAACAAAACCTAGGATTTGAACATAGCTAGTACTTTTTGTAGGTATGACTTATGTCAAGATATAAGGTTAAGACAGGTCAGTAGGAACAAAGGATTAAACACCAGGAGAGAAGTTGGATGTGTTTTGGGTATACTGTGATGTATCAGCGCACTCATGAGGGATTAGTACAGGGACATAGCCACTTATTTTTTAGATAAGCTTTAAGTGATGGCTTAAAGTGGTTAGTGGATGAGATAGAGAGAATGGATTTAGGAAGGAAGTTTTATATATGAGATATATAGTTGGAAAATAAAGATTCTCCTGCAGTGTTGTTGGGCTTAGAGATGGTAAGTTCTTATTGTTAGAGCGAAGTGGTCTGCTGGAACTGTGAGGAAGGATGAGATTTTGTAGTGTAGGGGTTCTAGCTGGTTGTGTTACAGTTTTGTGAGTTAGAGAGAGTTGGCTGTCAAGAATAATGTTGGGAAGCTCAAGCCAGTCTAGTATCCTTAAAGCTGTACAATGATCTGTTCTATATGGGCAGTCAGATGCAAACTTAATTTTATTATAACATGGTTCTAGCTTAGATAAATCAGTTTTCCTTAGATTAGTTAAAATTGGAGAGGCATATGGTAGAGTGGAGAGCAGATGGGTTTGTGCTAATGTAATTTGGCCATTGTGGTCAGGAACCTTTTGTGCCTACATAGACTTCCAAGTTTCTTATGGACTTTTTTATAGATAGGAAGACATGCAAGTCAAAATTTAGGGTATTGTCTATTTCCACTCTAAGAAGCTTTGTATGGGTTGTCGGGGAGATTACAGTATTGTCTTTGGCTATTATGTTAAATGTCGGGCATGAGCTAGATGTCTTGTTAGGCTGGAAGAGTAATAATTTAGTTTTGATTGGGTTCAGGATTAGATGGGCATTGGCTAACCATGTTTCAACAGAAGTGAAAGATCCCTGTGTTTGAGAATGAAGAGCTGATAGAGAAGTGTCAGCACAGATAAAAGTTGAATCTTCTGCAGACTGTGTTATAGAACCATGTGGAGTAGCTGTCTGTAGATTATTAGTAAAGAGGGAGAAAAGAAGAGGGCCCAAGATACATCCTTGGGGAACACCAATGGATAAAGGAAGGTGTGGAGATAGGCCACCCTGCCATAGAACAGATTGTTGACGGCCAGGTAAATAGTTATGAAACCATGCTGTGCCAGATGGTGAGAAGGATAGTTCAGTTAGTACATCTATTAGTTTGGAATGGGAGACCATATCAAAAGCTTTTGATAGGTCTAGAAAGATGGCAGATACAAAGTTGTGAATAAATGAAAATAGTGACAGTTTGGTACCCCACGACAATCGGAGCCGACCAAAAAGAAGTCAAAACCAAGGTCCTTTATTTGTAAGATCAGTAAGCGCTTTCACTTTTGTGTAAACGTTTCATCAGACTTTCTAAAAAACATTAAGTACAAATCCACTTAAATATCCCAGCTGATGTATAATTAACCAGTAAAATTGAATTCCAATTAGTTTTAAAGTGGCTGTGTCCATATAAAAAACTTTTGCACTCAGTCACGTGAAATTCTAAATATCTAAAGGATAAACTAATGTACAACAAACATATCCTATAAATATATAGCATAAAAAATATAGCATCATAACTTCCTAACCTCATAGAACCATCTGAAACATATATATAAAAATGGGCATCCTCTATAAAATCTCTCACTTGAACTTAAATAGTGTAAAACCAGAATCATATACAAAAATAATGTCTGATGACAAATTTTATATACATCAAACTGCTATTCAAAAAATTATATAACATTATTATAATATATGATATTACAATAAATCAATGTTTTAGGGCACAATCTTTTAAAAAGGGTTTGAAAGAAACCCTTTCATTTAGACCATGGCCTCTATCGGCCTGTAACCTAATGATCCATTTCCCCTCTTCTTTTTCAGTATAGTTACCTATATCTCCTAGTCTTTCTGTGGTAGCTATAGATTCCAAAACTAAAAATTTAAAATTGTGTGGTGTCATTATTGATGACATGTCTGGGTATCGCATTACTCTCATTTTCTCTATTAATGGCATACATGTGTTCTCTTATTATTTCCCTTAATGTTCTGTTGGTTTTGCCAATATAGAAACTATAACATTTTTGACACGTAGCAAGGTAAACAATGTTCCTAGTTCTACAGTCTGTATAATGTTGAAACTCATATTTCTTATGTGTATCTGGATGTACAAATATGTTAGTATTAGTTAATCTCAGTCTCTGATTCTTATCTTCATAACACAGGATTTGTTTCAAAGATTTGGTATTCTTGTAACAAAATCTAGGATCAGTACTAGTTATCCTTTTGATGTCCTCGTCTAACAATAATATGTTCCAGTTTTTTCTAATCAACTGTGTTACTTTCTTATTCTTATTAGTATAAGGAATAAGAAATCTATTAAATGTTTCTGTGGAACTGTTCCATTTTCTAATTTGTGAGTGTCTAGTTCTCTTAATATAGGGTTGACAAAGTTGTTGTTATTCCTGTGATGCTTTACGGTATTAGTGAAGGATAAGAGAGCTGTAGTGGTACTATGTGATTGGCAAAACCCATGCTGAGTGTTTGCGAGAAGGTTATTTGTTAGTAAGAATTTCGTGACTTGGAGATGAATACACCTTTCGAGTAGCTTCGAAGGAGATGAAAGAATAGCAATTGGCTGATAGTCTGTCAATCCTTTGGAAGGTCCCCCTTTATGAAGTGGGATTACATGGGAAATTTTCCACAGTTGAGGGACCTTGTTTTCGAGAATGGATCTATTTATAAGGATTGATGCTGAGAAGGCTATAGATTCAGCTGCAATTCTGAGGTATTCACTGGGTAAGTTATCTACGGCAAGTGTAGTAGGTTTTAGTTTTTGTAGTAGTTTTTTTATAGTGGCTGTAGGAACTGGGGAGAAAGAGAATGAGGCATTGCTAGTTGTAGACTTGGCTGGTTTGGTATCAAGAGTAGGGGGTTGCTTTTTGGAAAGGGCAATTATAGATTCAGTAAAATGTTTGTTAAAAATGGTAGCTATGCTATCGGAATTGTTGTGGATTTTCCTGGGAGAAGGATTGAGTTTATAGCCGGTCAGAATTTTTGAGGGTTTTTTTGATATGTGTTTTGAATGTTATGATAGAAATCTATTTTATCCTGTTTTATTTGTTTTTTTTTTTTTTGCCTTATTTCTAAGTTTTTGATACTGTTGTTTAGAAACTACTGTATTAGTCTTATGCCATAGTTTGCAGGCTTTATCTTTAGTTTTCAGAAGGGCCCTAGTGTCTCTGCTTAGCCAGGGGACATAGTTTGATTTTACTCTGATGGTTCTAACAGGGGCATGTGCATTTAATGTATCTAAGAAAGATTTATTAAAGTCCTTCTCTAGCACGAGTGATTGGTGTAAAAGCAGGGGCTAATAGGACTGAGTAGTAATTCGAGCTTCCAGTTTCTTTTGTCCTTTCTGGTATATAAACCCTGTGTCTGCAAAGGGTTGTGCTTGTATTTACCAGGCTGTGGATGGTGATTCATCACTGGGACTTAGCAGAAATTCCTTAAGATTTCAAGAGCAGTATAAGTTATTTCTTACACTTATTTCATTGAATTGCACTTCTGTAATGCTTATAATTGTGCTATACAGCTAACCTACTACATTTTGTACTGCGGCCACAGTGGTGCAGCTGTTAGCATTGTCACCTCAGAGCAAGAGGTTCTCTGGTTCAATCCTCGGCTGGGGTGCCTTCTGTGCGGAGTCTGCATGTCCTCCCTGTGGTCGCATGGGTTTTCTCTGGGTGCTCTGGTTTCCTCCCACAGCTCAAAGACATGCTGTAGGTGGATTGGATATTCTAAATTGGCCCTAGGTGTGCATGTGTGTGCCTTCTGTGGAAGGTTGGGTGCCGGGTTGGCAACTCGACACCATAAAACTCCACTGCCAATCATGAGCAGACAGGTGATCCGTTGTGGTGACCCCTAACTGGGAAAAGCTGAAAGAAGAAGAATAAAGCTATTTTACTCTTTCACTGCATTTATGTAGTGTTTTATACTTTATACTGTTTTAACTGTATTTTTCATGGCTAGATACTGTTTCATTACTCTATTTGCATGTTTACTGAATTACATAACTGTAAACTGCTTTTTAATATTGAGAGTTGTATTTTCTGTTTGTGATTGTTCTATCTGGACATTTATTTAGATGGTTGTAATACCAATTATGAATTTGTTATATTGTATTTATCAATATTAATTAGTTTAATATATTGAGAACATAATATATCCAATTATGCCATTAATCATCAAATATTTTCATACAATTTGAACAATATATATGGGTTTGTGAAATAGGAGTAGCTATTGTACATTTAACATTAGTATTACATTTAGATCAAATAGTGCACATATATTATGTTTATTTTTAATTCATTTATATTCATTTAAATGCATTCAATTTTAGGTTTATGTTTGTTAACAAGGTTAGGAAGGATATTTTTCTTTTCATTTCATTTTCTTTTGGTTTTGAGTTATTTTTATTTAATTTTGTATTTATTACACATTTTTATTAATGTATTCATACATATATATATATTTTTACAAATGTTTGTGGTTGTTGTAAAGTAACCGTTAAGGGCATTTCATCAATTAAGAATTTTTAATTGGTTAATTGGTTTTACAGAATGTATATAAGATCATGCTGGGTGTAACTGAATTGTAAGACTCTGATGATACCAGGTTTTCTGGTGAAAGCGCTCAGTTATTGAAGTGTGGATTTGTGGATTAAATTGCTTCCTACAACTGCTCGTGGTCTTAGCCTTATTGTGACTTGTATCCTGTGGTGGACCTGTTTGTTCCTTTAATTGTTGTGGATTCCTGCCTTGGGGTCCTTCCTATCGTTTGTTTATTGTTCTATCTGTGCTTTTCTCGGCATTTGTTGAGGTTTCTGTGTTCTAGTTAGGTATCATATAACGGATTTGTTTGCAGTTAAAATCATTCTCTAGAGTCTCCTTGCTCCTTTATCTGTTTAAAACTTTCATTCAGTGGCTACAGCTCATAGTACATTTATTGTGAGGTTTCTGTGTTCTACTCAGGTAGCATAATCTTGATAGAGGCCTGCTGTTGTCCAGGCCTGGTAGTTTTGTTTATTGAATTTCCTGCGTTTCTGGTAGCCATTTTCTGCTGATAGTCTGTTGTCTTCATTATTATTTAGAGTAACAGGGTTTCCTGACCTTCTTTAGAATGAGTGATTGAGTAACAGCAGGGGCTAATAGGACTGAGTAGTAATTCGAGCTTCTGGTTTCTTTCATCCTTTCTGGTATATAAATCCTGTGTCTGCAAAGGGCTGTGCTTGTATTTACCAGGCTGTGGATGGAGATTCATCACTGGGACTAAGCAGAAATTCCTTAAGATTCTAAGTACAGAATAAATTATTTCTAACACTTATTTCATTGAATTGCAATTCTGTAATGCTTATAATTGGGATGTACAGCTAACCTACTATGTTTTGCACTGTTATAAAGCTTTTTTAATGTTTCACTGCATTTATGTACTGTTTTATACTGTTTTAACTGTATTTTGCATTGCTAGATACTGTTTCATTACTCTAGTTGCATATTTACTGAATTACTTAACTGTAAACTGCTTTTTCATACTGAGAGTTGTATTTTGTTTGTGAGTGGTCTATCTGTGCTTTTCTCTGCATTTTATGAGGTTTCTATGTTCTAGTCAGGTATCATATAACTGATTTGTTTTCAGTTAAAAGTATTTTCTAGAGTCTCCTTGCTCCTTTATCTGTTTAAAACTTTAATTTACTGGCTACAGCTAGTAGCTGTAATAGTTTCCCACCCACTCTCCCTCTTGGTCTTTTGTTCTTATACTTGGTGGCTTTGACGTTGCCTGCCCATACTGTAAATTTGATTTGGGACACTCCTCCCAGTCTAGTGTCATTAGTTCATTCTACTTAATACAGAGAGAACATTTGAGAAGGCCAACCCATTTAGATTCTTAACCTTAAATTGTTGTCTGTTTCAGCTTTCTCCTTTTCCACTTTACTAAAAAAAAAAAAAATTCTAAGCTTGTTTCCTGCTTTTCCTGTAACTAGTATAGTCCAGATACATATTTGCTGTATCCAGGACTGTTTGTAAGCTCCTGAGCCCCCCAAGCCTTTCGGTGTTGGAAGGAAGCCTTCTAGCTTATCAGTGAGAGTGGTAAGCACTAGGTAACCTATCTACCACATAAAGAGTGGTTGTTGGCCCAGAAATTGTAGTTATTGGCTGTTGGGTAGTTTTTTCATCTTTCTCAGCATTATGATTTAAAAGTCCACATTTGCACTTGTTTCCCCCTTTCCTGTAACTAGTATAGTCCAGATACAGATTTGCTTTATCCAGGACAGTCTGTAAGCACCTGAGCCCTCCCCCCCAAGCCTTTCAGTGTTGGAGGGAAGTCTTCTAGCTTATCAGTGGGAGTGGAAAGCACTAGGTAACCTATCTACCACATAATGAGTGGGTTCTGGCCCACAAATTGTAGTTACTGGCCATTCGGGCAGTTTTTCCATCTTCTCAACTTTCTGATTTAAAAGCCCATATTTGCACTTGTTCCCCCTTTCCTGTAACTAGTCTAGTCCAGATACAGATTTGCTGTATCCATGACTGTTTGTAAGCTTTTGAGCCCCCCCAAGCCTTTCTGTGTTGGAGGGAAGCCTTCTAGCTTATCAGTGGGAGTGGTAAGCACTAGGTAGCCTATATACCACAAGAGGAGTGATTTCTGGCCCAGAAATTGTGATTTATTGGCCTTTTGGGCAGTTTCTTTCAACTTTCTGGTTTAAAAGTCTGTGTTTGTGCTTGTTTCCCCCATTCCTGTAACTAGTCTAGTTGATTCAGATTTGCTGTATCCAAGAATGTTTGTAAGCTTCTGAGCCGCCCAAGGCTTTCTGTGTTGGAGGGAAGCCTTCTAACTTATCAGTGGGAGTGATAAGCACTATGTAACCTATCTACCACAGGAGGAGTGGTTTCTGGCCTAGAAATTGTAGTTTGTTGGCTGTTTGGACAGTTTTTCCATCTCTCTCAACTTTCTGGTTTAAAAGGCTGTGTTTGCACTTGTTTCCCACCTTTCCTGTAACTAGTCTAGTCCAGATGCAGACTTGCTGTATCCAGGACTGTTTGTAAGCTTCTGAGCAGTGCCAGAGTCTGTTCTTCAAATTTTCCCTTAGCTCTACTAGTTTTCTCTCCTCCTGCACTTCTACTAGCTCATTAGTCTAGCACTTTACCAGACTTCTTGTAGCAATTATTGCAGCACACAAAAGTGCTACCAACACTAAATGTTCTAGAAGGAAACTGATCCAGTACTTACTATCAATGCCCACCCCTTCAGGTATGTCTAAAGGTCAGTTCCCTGTGTGTTCTCTTATTAATCTGGTGAACATGGGCATCCTGAGGCAATGTAGCAACTGCCTCATTTACACTGACAACCATCTCCTCTTACCTTCCAACACTCAGACTTTTGAGAGATGCACTTATATATCCAAATTGGATGCCACGCACTCTTCAGCCAAGACCAGAATAGCTGGTCAGGAGGAGAAGGTCAACACTTGCACCACACCACATGGAACACATAGCCCTCCAGAACACACACCAGCACTGCCTTGACATAAAAACACAAACCACATGCCCACCTTCGTGGAGGCTCTCAATAAAAGTCTACCCAAGCAGCAGAGACCTCCAAGGTAGAAATGCACTCAACTACCACAACACAACAATAATCACAAGACACATAACTCTTCTAAACAGTGTGCCACTCAACCAAAACACTTAAGGCAAAACAGCATGCCCAACACACTAATCATAGGTGACTCGATAGTGAGGCACACTGATGTCCCACTCACTAGGATGAATAAGGAGAAAGTAACAGTCAGCTGCCTGTCAGGTGCCAGGATCCACCACATAAAGCACACACTGAGGTCCCTCAACAACAGGTACAAATATGAGTCTGTCACTGTACATGTGGGTGTGAATGACCTGAGACACACCTTCCTGGACTACATGAAAAGAGACATGGAGGAGCTCTTGGATTATGTAGCCCAGGTGGGTATGACCCTAGCCCTGAGCAGCATCCTACCATCACTCATAATGATATCACAGTACAAGCAGAAAATAATTGATTTCAACAATTGGCTAAGTTTCTGGTGTCATTCTAAGAGGATCTAGTAACTGTCTACCTGGGATGACATGACTGACATACCTTGATGCCAGTGATGGCCTGCATCTGTCACCCCTGGGTTTCCGGATACTGGCCAAGGCTCTTGCCACCCCATAGTGCCTTTTTAGGCAGTGTTCCAAAGACCAAATTACCACCGTAACAGCTACAAGCAAATGCAATCTGAGGGTCATGCTGCTCAAAGCTAGAAGTCTAAATCTCAAAATGCATTCACTTGAAGCACTCCTTAAAATGGAGAACATCAACATTTGTGCTGCAACAGAGACCTGGTTCAAGGCAGCAGAAAGCCCCCCTGCACTACCAGGCTATAACTCATTCCATACATTTTGGCCCCAGAACTTGGACCAAAGCTCCAAAGGTGGTGGTGTTTCCATATTCATAAAGGATGTGCACACCATAAAGGATGTGCACACCTCGAGACTTGTAGCCCAACATAACGTATCAGAGATACTTCAGGTGCAGCTAACATTGGGTAAGACAGCGATTCAGGTCGTAGCCTGCTATAGGTCCTCAACTATGTCCCAAGACTCACACTCCACGTTCCTAAGTACCCTGGAGAATATTAGGGTCCAACCTAACACTCTCATACTGGGAGACTTGAACTAATCCTCCATTAACTGAGAAAACTACTCATGTACCAGTACACTTGCACAACGTTTCCTGGAATTCATTAATTCCAATGCCCTGGACCAGCTTGTTCTTACCCCCACTAGAGGTAGCAACATCCTTGACCTGGTCATTATAGGTTCATAGGTTCATAGGTTCATACTAGGCTATCTGCCCTAGGGCATTTATAAGCCTAGCCAGAGTGTGTTTGGCTTTCACCACCCATTTTAAATTAATTTTGCTATGCCCTTTTTCGAGGTTAGTATACTGTGCCTCTGTCTAACAGTGACACAGAAGTGATATCCGGGGTAAACCTACGATCTCCCATCCACTCATCAAGATTCCTCTTGAAGAGAGTCAATGAGGGACTCTGCCTAACCTGGACTGGGATTTTATTCCAGAGTGAAGGGAGCCTCTGGGTTATGAATCTGTCCCTCCAGCATGTCCTATTTATTTCAGTGCTGAGGTTCAAGTCTCTCGAGCGCGTAGCTCGATGGGATTTGGATTTTCTGAGGTGCAGCATGCCCATTAATTCCGGGTTGGACATGGCTTTATACGTCAGGCACAGATCGCCTCTGAGCAGGCGGTATGCCACTGAGTAGAGCTGGAGTTTCTTTAACCGGGCAGCATATGGCATCTGTTTGAGCCCTTTGATCCTCTTGGTGAGGTACTTTTGGGGTCTTTCCAGTTGCTGCAGGTGTCTGGTAAGGTACATCCCAAAAGCGGCATTTTACTCAATTATGGGCCTGATGAGGAATGAGTAAAGAGGCACGATTACCTCCCCTAATCTAGATGTGAATCCCTTCATGATTAGGTGGGCTATATAAAATGTTTTTCTAACCACTTTGGCCACGTGGTTGTCAAATGAGAGATTGCTATCAACTTGGGTCCCCAGGTCCCTAATTACTTCTTCCATACTTAATGGATTGCCACTTATGTGGTAATTTGTGGGCACTTTGTTTTTGCCAAAGGGGATGACTATACACTTTTTGGCGTTTAGCTTGAGGCCATGGCTCTGGCACCAGTTGTCTGTTTCTATGAGGCCCTTTTGGAGGATGCTTGTGTCGGCTGGAGAGTTGATTATGGCGCCCAGTTTGCAGTCATCTGCGAACTTGGTCAGCCACAGTCCTTCCGTGTTGGCCTGTACCTCCGAGAAATATATACCGAACAAGAGAGGTCCCAGGACTGAGCCTTGTGGGATGCCACTTGTAATTGGTTTGGAGTCTGACATGGCTCCAGCAATTCTAACCATGTGGGTTCTGTCCTTGAGCCAGTTTGCAACCCATCTAGTGACATAGGGGTTTATATTTAAGTTGGTGAGCTTATCTATAATGCCCGAGTGGGGTATTGTATCGAAGACTTTTGCGAGGTCCAGGTAGGCTGTGTGGACCACATTCATCAATGGCCTTGGTGACTGTTTCAAAGAAATTGACCAGGTTTAAGAGGCAGGATCTGCCCTTAACAAAGCCGAACTGGATAGGATCCAGTGTCTGTAGGTCCCCAATATCTTTATTTATGAGGTCCATGATGATCCTTTCCATAGCTTTGCAGACTAAGCTAGTCAGGCTTATGGGGTGATAGTTTCCAGGATCTGTTGAGGCACCACCTTTGTGGAGAGGGACCACTGTTGCTGTACGCCACTCTTTGGGTACATATCCTGTAGTAAGGCTGAGATTGAACAGTAGTTTTATGTTTGGGTTTAGCTCTTCTTGGAGTTCATGTAGGACGCATTACTAACATGGGCGACCATTGCTCTCCACCAATAGTCAGCTCCTCCCTGGTTAGATCTGACCACAAACTAATCACCTTGGAAATCCACATCCCTCCCACCCCCCACCCCCCATTAAGGTAACTACCATGAAAAACTTCTCCAAAGATAACTTTCGGCTCCTACAAACAGAGGTGGCTAACTTCACGCCACCCATGCAAATTGAGAATAGTTGCATGACCACAGAATCATACACCAATGCACTGTATGAACATGTACACAAATGCATGGATCTCGCCATACCCAATACAACCAAGACGATCTCCTCCAAAATGTTGTTAGAAATGCTACATCTAAAGAAATCCCAGTCCCTCCACGTCACACACTCCAGAGACCTCAACCTCATTACCACAATTAACAGAACATGCTGGAGGAACAGTTTCATAACTCAGAGATTGCCCATGTTATAGAATAGACTTCCCATATATGTCAAACAGAGCACCTCGCTGACCCTCTTCAAGAGAAATCTTGCTGAGTGGATGGGAAACAGAAAATTCACCCTGGGGATAACTCTAGTGGCTCTACTCGATAGAGGTACTGGGAACTAAGGTTGGGTGGTACTATGCCAGGGTAATCCTATGGCTAGGCTTGTAAAGGGCCCATGGCCATTAGCCTAGTTTACACCTATGAACCTATGAACCTATGGTTCACTGCATCATCTAGGTCAAGGTACTTGAGTGGAGTCCAGTTGCACCTTTGTAGGTCAGTTAGGAAGCTGTCAAGATTAAAGTTATATTTTTTTCTCAGTTGTTTAAACATAGTAGGTTTTGCTGGGAATATGTGTTGTCATATAAGAAATGTGGGTAGGTGGCCGCTCAGACCATCACGAAGGCAACCTGACTGGAATGCGTGAGATGAGTTATTTAATAATATCCAGTCTAAGGTGGATTGTTTTTTACTAGCTTTATCTATTCGGGTAGGTTCTTGAATAGTTTGTGTAAAACCATGCAAGTTTATGTGATGGATGGGGTGATCTGTATCACATGCAAACCAGTCTAAATTAAAATCACCCAGTATGAATGTCTCCTGACTAAGGGTACTACTTGCCCATTTTAACAGACATTCTATAACTGGGACATTATTTCCAGGTGGGATATAGCAGCCAATTATATTAAGTGTTTTTCTTGAATTTATGGTTAGTGCAGTATAGATGATTTCTGCACTGTCCAGTTGTGGGGTTTTGCATTCAAGGAAAGTTAAAGTTAGATGGTCTTAAAAGAGGACAGCAACTCCACCTCCTCTTTGGTTGAGTATATCCACCTGTAGTATGGAGTAACTTGGGGGTAGTATTATATTATCTTTTGTACTTGGCTTTAACCATGTTTCAGTGATTATGACTATGTCTGGGGAGTATGTAGCTAGAGTGGCATGGAGGATGTCCAATTTGTTGGCTATACGTCTAATATTAATATTTATTAGCAATAGTTCTGATTTTTTTCTGTTTAGGATTGGATGTGTGTGGGTGTTGAGACTAGAGTGATTAGATGGGTTAGTGTTATCTGAGAGTGGTCCAGGGCTTGGGTGGATGTCACCACTAAGCAGTAGCCTAGAGGCAATGTTGGTAAGTAGTTTCAATCGTTTGATAAGCTCATTGTTGAATAACTGAGGATTACTGCTGTGGTAGCGTTGTCGCCTCACAGTAAGACGCTGTCCGGTTCGATTCTCAGCTAGAGCGTCTTCTGCATGGAGACATGCGTGAATGGGTGAAGCCGAAAGACACACCAACAACAACAGTGACTATCTTTAGTATGTATTAATTTAAATGGAAAGTATTGGAGGCTAGTAATATTGACAAGTGTAGGACTGATGGTGAGATATGTACATGGAGTAGTATGGTAAGGTGGGTTTGTGGTGTGATGAAAAGCGGGTGTCTGGAATGTGTCGTGGTGATAAGTAGCGAGGTGAGATAGTAATATGGGTGTAATAAAAAGTGATAGGTGAAGCACAAGCATGTTATAGATCTAGGAGGAAGAGGAAACAGGATAACAGAAAGTGCATCTAATTGGATGGATAGAGAGAGGGAGTGTCAGCCTAGTGCTCAAGAGTAGAAGCACTGGGGGTGGGAGTGATATGGGAGCAGGGTAGGGGAGTGGAGTGAGCCTGAAGGGTGAATGGAGTGGGCAGAGCAACCCCAGCAGGAGGGATTTCAAAAAGAAAAGAAAAAAAAACAATTATGAGCCAGGAAATGTAAGTAAGACAATGCACTATGTTAGAGCTTTTCAGCTTACAGAAACCAAATGTTGCTAGCAAACTCTTTAAGGATGAAAAGAGCTAAGGGAATTGGGACTAAACTAAAGGTTTGTTTTGGAATAGTTTAACCTTAAACTCTGGAGCTCACCTGTTTGTATACAGAGGGAATAAGGAACTTGTAGAATTAGTAGAGTATGTTCCTACCTAGTGGCCGACTTCATTAAAGCTCTCCAAGTTGGAAGCTGAATGGAGCTCAATGCAGCTGTGCTCACCTCACAATGATGGGCACAAAGTAAGAGAAATTTGTTAAAAACAATTCATTGACATTTACTGATTAATTAATTCTACTGGAAGGCTTGTGTTTAAAAGATGAGATTTCCCAGGGCTGATTTGAGCTTCTGCTGAAAATTTGCTTCAGAATCGAAGTGAGCGGGCGAGATCACGAGACTTGTGGATGGCCCGAGCAAACTAATAATTAATTCTACTGGAAGGCTTGTGTTTAAAAGATGAGATTTCCCAGGGCTGATTTGAACTTCTGCTGAAAATTTGCTTCAGGACCGAAGGTAGGGGTGGGGTGGGGTGCAATCCCAAGGCTTGTCGATGGTTCAAGCAAAAGTGAGCACAGACAGCAGACTAAAATAAACACCTTACTTCAAGGTCCATGTAAGAACTGATTACAAGCAAGCTGAAAAGAAACTGCAGAGTAAATTTGACGTCAGTCTATTTAAAAACAGTTGTAAACTTCTGAAAGAAAAAAAAACTTCTAATAAAAGCAGAAATCCAAAAACGAAACAAAACAGATTTAGGGTCTGTATTAAAACAACGAAGACTCTAAATATTGAATGCTCGGATGAGCAAAAACGCATATAATCGAAATCGCTATTGTGGGGGGCTGCGACCCCCACATCCCCCTTAAAAATATATTCCAACTCCGAGATTGCACTACAGTGAGGTAAGGGCAAACTTTTCGATCTTCACTGTACCGATGTTGCTTACCTGTGTTTACGCTCATCCGAACGTTCAATATTTAGAGTTTTCGTTGTTTTAACATAGACCTCAGATTTAATACTTAAGCACACTTGGCTCAAGTCCTTCAATCACTTTAGTCTTGCAAGTTGATGCAGAGATGTGGTGTTGCATCTTTGCTAACTAGTTCAATGCACAGAGCCACTCAAACTCTCATGGCAGTTCATTTAGTGTACTAAAATATATTTTGAGTACTCAGTACAAATTAATATTCACAGAATTGTCGATTCCCTCCCACATATAAGATCAAGTAAAATTAGCAGCTGTCTAAAATCACTTTTTAGTTTTCTCTGTTCCTTTTGAACTGCCAGGATGTTATGCATTGATTGTTGTGGCTGCATACAGACCTGGAAGTTCCTTGACTTCTCTGCACTGGGTCACTGATACATTTAGCCTTCCCATACATATTCTATAATACTAAACATCAAGCTGCATTATATATGCTAGACTGTTGTGACCGCAAAAAAAAAAAAAAAAAAGTTGCATGGTCCTTTACATCTATGTTCAGAGCCATAGATACATCTACCCCTCCCCCACATATGTTATGGTGCTAAATATCACTCTGCTTTCTGAGTGCTAAATTATTACAACGGGAGGAAGTGTTGCATCATATTTTCCACCTATGCCTTGGTTCACTGATTTGAATAACCCCCAGTAGTTGATATATCTAGCCCTCCCCCACATATACTATAGTGCTTAAAGGCAGACTACATTGCATATGCTTGGTAAGAACTGAATCTGCCTGTTTTTTTGGCACTTGCCGATTTGCAGAAGAATTTGCAGGAATCTTTACTGCTAGTGTTGGCTTGTATTTTGCTGTGATCTGGATTACCTGTCAAACTAATGTCCTAACAGAATTTCAAAAACAATGACAGACCAGAAACAACAGATAAAGAAGAAGGGTTCCACAGAATAATGCCAACAGTCCGATAAGCATCCAAACCAAGCTGTTTATTGTATTAGATTAAGCGTTTTGTCAGATAGTCTGATTTCCTCAGACTCTGATCAGGACTGTTGGCATTATTCTGCTGAAACCTTCTTCTTTATCTGCTGTTCCTAATGTCCTAACAGTTCTCTTTAGGTCCTTCATTCCTTTTTTCTTACCATCTCTGATGATCTCCCATGCTGCTGATGTCTTTTCTTCTACTTTAGTTGCCATAGCATTGCTATCTTAGTTGTACACTGACATAGTTTGCATTTTGTACAGAACTGCTTTAGTGACTGTTTTCCAAGTTTTTGTCTTTGTAAAAGTTATCTGTTAAAATTAACTTGCAGGCTACTAACATTGTACTACTACAGCAGTCCACGGTGCTTACACTGCTCAGGGGCTGATCTGTTTGTTCATGAAAGACTGTTTGGCTCACTTTATTTTCTTAAACCTCCATCCTCTGCCACTCGCTCAACAGGTCCTTAAATAAATGTGTAACTACTCATCTATCATCATTTAGCCACCTGAAACAATTTCCCCTTCTAAACTCATAATAAGCAACTAAATCATTGTGACTATATCTATATCATTGTCTGACCAAAGTCAGACTCCATTTATCATGCATCACAGTAGCCTCAAAAATCAGTCGACCTAATGCAAAATAAGGCTGTTTTTCACTCTGTCTAAACTAATAGCTGTAGTCAACATGAATAAGAATCTAGTTACTCCATAGACCAGTACCTGTCTAAAACCTCAATACTATCTTGCCTCTCTCACACACTGAAACTTAAAACTACATTTAGAGAATCATAGGAGGTTACTAAGCTATCAACCTGGAGGTCATTTCAAGCCTAGCCATTTCATTCCAATGTAATACCAATGATACTCTAGTCAATACCCAGGATTCTATTTAGTAATTACTGCCCATGTCGAGGAGGGCTGTGTGCACTATCCCTGGTAAGAATTTACGGTGCCCCATCCACTCGACCAGGTTCCTTTTGAACAGTGTCATAGAGGTGCTCTGCTTCACATGAATTGGCAGTCTTTTCCAAAAAAGCATCAGTCACTGGGAGACAAATCTGTCCCTTCAGCATGTCCTATTCAAGTCACAGGCCATATTTAGGTCACTGGAATGGGTGGCTGTAGTCCCGTTTGATTTACGGATGTGCAGCAAATTCATTAGGTTTGGGTCGGAGATTGCTCTGTAAGCCAGGCATAAGTCTCCCCTAAGACGTCTATACGATACTGAGGATAGTGACAAGGACATTAATCAGTCTGTGTAAGACACGTGCTGGAGTCCCTTGTTCTTCTTTGTTAGAAACCTTTGAGTTCTCTCCAATTGCTGCATGTGCTTTGTATGGTACATGCCAAAAGGGCCATTATACACAATTATGGACCTGATTAGTGATGGGTATAGAGGGGCAATGCCTTTGCTAATCAAGTGTGCTATGTAGAAAGCCTTCCTGACTACAATAGACACATGGTGATCAAAGTTAAGGTCACAGTCTACTTGTGATCCCAGATCCCCTACCAATTCATAGGTACATAGGGTATTGTTATTATTTTGATAGTGTAAAGGGACATTGTTTTTACCAAAGGGAATGATTATGCATTTCTTTGCATTTAGTTTGAGACTGGGTGACTAAGATACTAGTCATTGGTCTGCATAAGGCCCTCCTGCAGTATACTGACATCATTTGGGGATTCAATAATTGCATCCAGTTTGCAGTTGTCTGCAAACTTGGTCAGCCACAGCCCCTTAGTTTTGACCTGAACTTCTGAGAAGTATATACCAAACAGAAGGGGGCCAAGCACTGACCCTTGTGGCACTTCATTGGTGACAGGTCTGCTGGTTGATGTGGAATCACCCACTTTAATAGTGTGTGACCAGTTGATGAGCCAGTTGGCAACCCATCTTGCAACAAGGGAGTTTACATTCAGTTTTCTAAGTTTATCGGTAATGCCTGAGTGTGAGATTGTGTCGAAGGCCTTGGCCAGCGTGAGGTATGCTGTGTACATGTATTTGCTCTTGTCAGTGGCTCTGGTCACATTTTCAAAGAAATCCACCATGTTTAACAGGCAGGATCTGCCCTTGATGAAGCCAAATTGGGTCAGATCCAGGGTTTGGAGGTCACTTATGTCTTTATTTATCAGGTCCATGATGATACATTCCATGGCCTTACAGATAAGGCTGGTTAGACTTATGAGTCTATTATTCCTAGATCTGTTGCTAAGCCACCTTTGTGGAGGGGAATAACTGTTGCTGTTCTCTATTCCACAAGAACATAGCCTGTGGTTAGGCTGTGATTGAATAGGGTACTTAATGGTGATGCTAGTTCATGTTTTAGTTTGTTTAGAAGACAGCCTGGGATGCTCTCTGGCCCCATAGAGGCTGTGTTTTTTGTCTTAGACAAGGCTACTGACCTGCTCTTCAGATATGTAGTGTGGGGGGGAGGTGGGAGCAAGTTTTGTGATAAGTTTTGAGGGGATAAGGGAACAAAATTTTCACCAAATCTGTCCACCAGCAGGTTTGCTATCTCTGCAGGATCAGTATGTGTGATACTGTTAGTCACTAGTTCGGCACATGCTTGGGTTCTACCTTTTAGGCTGTGTATGTAGCTGTAAAAGGCCTTATGGTTATCCTTAGCTATGATTACTAAGTTTTTCTCAAAGTTACCTTTACAATATTTAACATGTTGTTTTATTTGCCTGTTGAGGCTGAGGAGGGTGCTTTTCCATTGTTGGGGTCTCCCCCTTAGTTTTCTTAGACAGCAACTTTTTGTGTTTGTTGATGCTGGATGTCTACCAGTGTGGTTTGTTTTTACTTGGGGCTTTGCCTTTGATTCCCTCTTGAACAGCTGAGTCTATACACTTATACAAGTGTTTGTACAGGTCTTTAGTGTAAGCTTTGGTGCAGTTAACCATTTCCAGCTGGGGGTGGGGTTGGAATGCTTTTATACCTTCCCCTAGGAGGGTATAGTTTGCCTTGGTGAAGTTTTTTAGACTGACTTCGCCCTTTGTGAGTTCTAATGTTAGTACCAATTCAAAGGAGACTGATTTGTGGTCAGATTTAACTAATGAGGGTCCGATAGTTGTGGTACTGTATCTTCATTTCCTGCAGCCTGATCCACCACCTGGAATTGGGACTAAGATTGTGTAACTAGACTCTCATTATAATTAGCACTCAGACTTTAATTCCTCTGTTGCATCTGCTCGCTATGAATTCTTGTATAAATTATCAACATTGATTTTGCTCCTGCTTCACCATAGTATTTTCTACAGTTTAGTTGTGTCATGTTTGTTCATTTGACCTTTCAAATACTGTCTTTGTCATCAAGTGAATTTCATAATGCTTCGGCTTTCAATTTTCATGAGAGATGTAATGTTTGAAACATTAATAGATTTAACAAGGATCTGAAGAAGCTTTGTTGAATAGAGAATGAATGTCTTTTAGACATTTTATTTAATTTTCTTCTCTAGGAACACATAAAAAGAAAGATCTGATGACTATAAGCACCCTCAGGTACCATAAAATTAGGCTCCCACAAATGCCTTTGTAGTAAAATGTTCCTCATCATCATCATTCTCTTTCGGCTTTTCCCGTTAGGGGTCGCCACAGCGGATCATCTCTTTCCATTTCTTCCTATCCTCTGCATCTTGCTCTGTCACACCAACTGCCTGCATGTCCTCTCTCACCACGTCCATAAACCTTACCTTAGGCCTTCCTCTATTTCTCTTACCTGGCAGCTCCATCCTTAGCATCTTTTTCCCAATATACCCATCATCCCTCCTCAGCACATGCCCAAACCAACGCAATCTCGTCTCTCTTGCTTTGTCTCCAAACTGTCCAACATGAGCTGACCCTCTAATATACTGATTCCTAATCCTATCCATCCTAGTCACACCGATTGCAAATCTTAACATCTTTAACTCTGCCACATCCAGCTCTGACTCCTGCCTTTTCGTCAATGCCACTGTCTCCAACCCATATAACATAGCTGGTCTCACTACCCTCTTGTAGACCTTCCCTTTCACTCTTACTGGTACCCGTCTGTCACAAATCACTCCTGACACTCTTCTCCACCCATTCCACCCTGCCTGTACTCTCTTCTTCACCTCTCTTCCACATTCACCATTACTCTGAACTGTTGATCCCAAGTACTTAAACTCGTCCACCTTTACCAACTCTACTCCCTGCATCCTCACCATTCCTCTACCCTCCCTCTCATTTACACACATATATTCTGTCTTAGCCCTGCTGACCCTCATTCCTCTGCTCTCTAGAGCATATCTCCACCTCTCCAGAGTCTCCTCAACCTGATTCCTACTCTCATTACAGATCACAATGTCATCTGCAAACATCATAGTCCACGGGGCCTCCTGTCTGATCTCATCTGTCAACCTGTCCATCACCACTGCAAATAAGAAAGGACTCAGAGCTGATCCTTGATGTAATCCCACCTCCACCTTAAACGGATCTGTCACTCCCACTGCAGTCCTCACCACTGTCACACTACCCTCGTACATATCCTGTACCACTCTTACATACTTCTCTGCCACTCCCGACTTCCTCATACAATACCACAACTCTTCTCTAGGCACCCTGTCATATGCTTTCTCCAAGTCTACAAAGACACAATGCAGCTCCTTCTGACCTTCTCTGTATTTCTCCAACAACACTCTCAGAGCAAACATTGCATCTGTAGTGCTCTTTCCTGGCATGAAACCATACTGCTGATCACTAATCATCACCTCCTTTCTTAACCTTGCTTCCACTACTCTTTCCCATAACTTCAAGCTGTGACTAATCAGTTTTATCCCTCTGTAGTTACTGCAGCTCTGCACATCACCCTTATTCTTAAAGATAGGTACCAAAACACTTTTTCTCCACTCCTCAAGCATCCTCTGACTTTCCAAAATTTCATTAAACAATCTAGTTAGAAATTCCACTGCCATTTCTCCTAAGCACCTCCATGCTTCCATTGGTATGTCATCTGGGCCAACAGCCTTTCCATTCTTCATCCTCTTCATAGCTGCCCTTACTTCCTCCTTGCTAATCTGTTTCACTTCCTGATTCACTATCCCCACATCATCCAACCTTCTCTCTCTCTCATTCTCTTCATTCATCAGCCTCTCAAAATACTCTTTCCATCTACTCAACACACTCTCCTCTCTTGTGAGTACCTTTCCCTCACTATCCTTTATCACCCTTACATGCTGCACATCTTTCCCAGCTCTGTCCTTCTGTCTAGCTAATCGGTACAGGTCCTTTTCTCCCTCTTTAGTGTCCAATCTCTCGTACAACTCTCCATATGCCCTATCCTTAGCTTTCGCCACCTCTCTCTTTGCCATGCCCCTCATCTCCTTATACTCATGTCTACTTTCTTCATCTCTTTGACAATCCCACTTCTTCTTCGCCAGCCTCTTCCTCTGTATACTCTCCTGTACTTCCTCATTCCACCACCAGGTCTCCTTGTCCTCCTTCCTCTGTCCAGATGTCACACCAAGCACCTTTCTAGCAGTCATCCTTACTAGTTCTGCTGTAGTTACCCAGCTATTCGGTAACTCTCCACTGCCTCCCAGTGCCTGTCTTAACTCTTCCCTAAACTCCACTTCACAATCACCCTTTTTTAACTTCCACCATTTAATCCTTGGCACAGCTTTCACACTCCTCCTCCTCTTCTTGATCACCAATGTCATTCTACATACCACCATTCTATGCTGCTTAACTACACTTTCCCCTGCCACCACTTTACAGTCTCCAATCTCCTTCAGACTGGCCCTCCTACATAGTATATAATCAACCTGTGAGCATCTTCCTCCACTCTTGTAAGTCACCCTATGCTCCACCCTCTTCTTAAAATACGTATTCACCACAGCCATGTCCATCCTTTTCGCAAAATCCACAATCATCTGACCTTCTGCATTCCTCTCCTTAACACCATACCTACCCATCACTTCCTCATCCCCTCTGTTCACTTCACCAACATGCCCATTAAAGTCCGCTCCAATCACTAGTCTCTCACCCTTGGGTACACTCACCACAACTTCATCCAACTCACTCCAAAATTTCTCTTTCTCATCCATCGCACACCCAACTTGTGGAGCATATGCACTAACAACATTCATCATTACACCATCAATTTCGAGCTTCATAAACATCACTCGGTCAGACACTCTCTTCACGTCTAAAACACTCTTGGCATATTGTTCCTTTAGTATAACCCCTACCCCATTTCTCCTGCCATCCGCACCATGATAAAACAATTTGAACCCGTTTCCTAAACACCTGGCCTTACTTCCCTTCCATCTGGTCTCTTGCACACACAATATATCAACCTTCCTTCTCTCCATCATATCAGCTAGCTCTCTTCCTATACCAGTCATACTGCCAACATTCAAAGTTCCTACCCTCACTGCTACACTCCTAACCTTCCTCCTATCTTCCTGCCTTCTGGCATGACTTCGCCCTCCTCTTCTCCTTCGGCCGGTTCCTATTCTATTAAAATGGGTAATTACACTTATACAACAGCTGGTGCCACTATAACATTAAAAAAGCAAGCTCCATCAATCCTCTAACCAAGGAAATTGGACTGGACTCTATCATGGTCACATACCCAAATCTAAATTACCTACCTCTTAAAAGCAGGCTTCAAAATGGTCAATATTTCTTGACAGTGAAATATTTTTCTAGCATGACTTGAAATAACAGTTTACAAACCTTGATGTGTTTTATAGAAAAATATAAACAATAACTCACCAAACACTACTAAGCAGTTAAAACTGTGTAGCACTTAAGTGTTGTCTACAAGAGCTGGTGTAATATCAGTCACACGGACAGAGACTTATCAAAGTTTACTGTATAAGCATATAATACAGTGCAAACTGTCTGCTACCCAACATGTAAAGACTGTGAAATACTATGAATACCTAATATCCAGTCATTAGAACATGATACGATTGTTTTTTGGATTAATTCTTCTACTAATTAATAAACTTTATATTAAGCCCAACTGAATCTGTCATAAGCCATGTACTGTGAAGTTTTGGCAGTAAGTATATAGGAGTTTCATTTGGGAATGAGAGGAATTAACATCCTTCTGCAGATAAACGACTAGCTAAAAGACCCCACTTGTAGAAACAAACTTAAGCAAATTATTGTGGAAACCTGCATATAAGAGCAAGCTTTAAGCTACTTTTTCTAAACTTTTTGAATTCAAAGAAAGCACTAATCCAAATAAACTTTCTTTTGAAGAAAAATGACTAAAGGTGATTTTTTTTCCGAAATTTGTTAAGGATTCTACTGGTTTTAGAACTTTTGGAAGTGATCAAAACCTTTTTTTATATAGAGATTCCAGCAAGAGGCAAGCGTTCCTTTTCAACAGAAGCTCAGCAATAGTCTTGAGATAATCCTTTTTGCTTTTGTTTTTAAACAAAGAGACAAGCAAAGTGAAGAGATATAGAATGACAATAAAGTTGGATAGCTGTACTGTTGAAGTGCCTATAATACTGAGAGTCAATACATCTACTTACTATATGAACTAAAGACAAGAATTATATGTAGCTGCAATCCATTCACAGCTGCATTTACAGAAATGTCAGTGGACTGTTTAATTTAAAATCCTTTCCATATAAGTGTCAGAGTGCTCCAATTAAACCTGTGTGAACAACAGCTAACCAATCAACAGATGCTTCAATATGTTACATAAATCAGAGCTGTATATATGGGGCATACTGTTAATGAATATTCTCAGGTCGTTACTGTATCTTATTGCTTGGACCAGTTGTAGGTTTAGACACATTATAGTTTTCAGTGAAACAGCATTATTTGATGAAGTTGGTCTCTATATCTATTAGGGTCCTCTAACACTTCCCTACTGCATCCTGTAAACTAACTTATGGGAAGACTTTAACTTGAGGGCTAGCCAGCTTCTCAAAAGTGTGGATACTACACTGACATAGAAAAAACTTACATGCTGGTGAAAATGCAAAATGTTTTCAAGTAGCTCTTGACTTAAAAATCCATTTCAATACAACTGTCTTGTCGGAATGACATTTTTTCAAACTTTTTTTGTAGAATGTGGTAGTCCATATCCTCTAGGGAATACATAGTTCACACTGTTACTTTGTTGATATGCCTCTGACACTCAACATGAAGAAAACCCCATAAGTAATTTATGGACAATCATAATCAGGCTAAAGAAGTAAGGTCTTTGAGAAAAAAAATGTGAGGTTTTTCAAAGAAAGTTTGATGCTATGGTCACACAATTAACAAGTTACCAGACAGAATGTTGGCTGTGCAAATTATACATAAGCCCTAGAACCTATCTCTGTCGAGGCTGTGCCTAGAACTAGTAAACTATGGCCTCAAGTTTCTTCCAACCTCTCAAAAACTTTGACATCAATAGAATGCATCTACCTGGAAATGGATAAAAATGTGAAAAATACTTAATTTCAAACAAGATAATTACATTGGATGAAGGACTTACTGTTCTGAATCTTCCATACCTACATAACAGTAATGTGGAGCCAGCATTATTCTGTAACAATTCCCAAAATTGTAGAGAGGAACATACTGCATACCATTCAAGATGGATGGTCATAAGTCACAAACCAAGAATGGCAGATGACCAAAGCAACATCCAAAGAAGGTTGAATGCCCAGACCCTATCCCAAGGATGATGAATGTTCAGTGCCTTACCACAATATGAATGGATGAACAAAGGCATACATAAACCATGATGGATACCCAGCATGGCTTGTACATGCCATGATGGATACCCAGCCCTCTGCATCTAGAAATATAGACGACAAAACCTCTGTTTCACCATGCTGGATGAATCACTGCATGCCTTAACATAGATAGTGGGTTGATGAGCCACACCAATGGCTTTCATTCAGCAGAGGATTTCACTGAGGATACCCAAACATCCAGGAAGGAAGACAGCTATAAAGACCCAGAGTAACTTAATGCACTAATACCAGTTATAGCCTCAATCCAAACAGAGTCACAGAGAATGCTAACAGTAGCATCAGTGCAGATCTGTACAGAGACTGAGCTAGTAAATTACCTTTACTCGTGACTGTATAAGAATGAATGCCTTTTAAATATAATGAGTTATTAACATTTAGAAGTCTAACATAACTGCCTTCAAATTATCTTACTAAAATAGGAGGGTGTGGCATGTTGATGCTAGTGTGTGTGTGTGTGTGTGTGTGTGTGTGTGTGTGTGTGTGTGTGTGTGTGTACATGCGCGCGCGCGTGTCTTTTTATTCTTTTGAACTTTCAGTAATGTCTCAAACAAGTAAAGTGACTTGCTTCTCTCAATTTGACTCCTTATATCTCTTTATATTATTTTGGTGTGTAATGGTAGTATATCTCAGAAGGAATAAACATTAAAAGAAAGTTCCAGTAAAAACACTTGCCATGTGGACTGAAGAAGCTCTTTAAGATCTGTTTTTATATACCTGTATAATTACTCTTTTACAGGTTCTACTGTTTTGATGAAGAAACAAGTGGAAGACAATTAATAATCCAGTCATTTCCTAAAAGAAAAAAGTAAACTCACTCTTCAATATATACTGTTTTACAACAGGAAAACAGAAACAAAACACAGAAACGGCAGTATTTGTAACACAAGTTAAAACAGCATAATAAGAAATAAGTCTGTATTCTGCATGGGTTTTCAAAAAAATTGCTTTAGGTATTGCAGGTTACTGAGTAGTGTATTTGTTTATATTTTTTAATTATTTCCAAGCATTGCAACATATTCATGGGTTCATAGGAGGTTACTAGGCTAATGGCCCTAAGGCCTTTACAAGCCTAACCATGTTATACCCATGTTCCCTAATTGACCTTGGTTAGATGGTCATTATTCGCAAAGTGAGTCTATGATCAGCACCAGTTGGCTTTGTCTGTGAGGGACATAGGTGGCACCCCCAGGTTGAATTTATGGTCTCCCATCCAGTTGTCTAGGTTTCACTTTAGTAGGGTCATTGAGGACCTCTGTTTCACATGAATTGGGAGTTTATTCCAGAGGAGCGGCAATCTCTGAGAGGTATATCTATCTCTGCTGCATGTTCTGCTAATGTCACAGGCTAAGTTGAGATCCCTGGAATGAGTGACTCTTGTCTCATTTGATTTGTGAATATGGAGCATTTCCATTAGAGCAGGGTCAGAGACTGCTCTGTAGGCCAGGCACAAGTTGCCTCTCAGCAGCCTGTAGGATACAGAGTACAGTGAAAGGGCTTTCAGTTTTTCCATGTAGGCCATGTTTTGGAGGCCCTGAATTTTCTTGGTGAGAAACCTCTGTGGTCTGTCCAGCTGCTGCAGGTGTTTCGTGAGGCACATGCAAAAGGAAACATTGTGGTCTGATAAAGGTCGAGTCTTGGATGTAATGCTCCTATTATGAGATGCACAATGCAAAAGGTTTTCCTTATCACTATGGATACATAGTGATCAAAGCTTAGATTGATATCAACTTGTGTTCCCAAGTCTCACACCACTGGTTTTGAGCTTAAGGGTATGCTGTCAGTATTGTAATTTTCAGTGACTTTCTCTTTGCCAAAGGGGATAATAATGCACTTATTTGCATTTAGTTTCAGTCCATGGTTTTGGCACCAATCATTTGTCTGTGTTAGCCCCTTTTGTAATATGTACACATCATCTGGGGACTTAAAAAGTGCACCCAGTTTACAATCATCAGTGAACTTGGTAAGCCACAGGGCATCTACTTTCACATGGACTTCCGAGAAATAAATTTCAAACAGTAGAGGGTCCTGCACAGATCTTCGTGGTATGTCACTGGTAACTAGTCTGCTGGTAGAGGTGGAATTCTCAACTTTGACAGCATGCATTCTGTCGGTGAGCCAGTTGGCTACCCATCTAATGATGCATGGGTTAATCCCTTGTTGGGAGAGTTTCTCAATGATACCTGATTGGGGGATTGTGGTAAAAGACTTGGCTAAGTCAAGATAAGAAGTATGTACTGTTTTGCCTTAATCCAGGACCTTGGTGACATTCTTGAAGAAGTCCACCAGGTTCAGTAAGCATGATCTACACTTAACAAAGCCAAACAGGGTTGGATTAAGAGTTTAAAGGTCACCTATGTTCTTGTTGATAAGGTCCATGATGATTTTTTCCATGGCCTTGCAGGTAAGGCTGGTTAGGCTTATGGATCTATAGCTCCCAGGGTTGGTTGATGGACCCCCTTTATGCAAATAGATTACTGTTGCTGTTCTACAGTCTGCTGGAACAAATCCAGTGCTCAGGCTGAGGTTAAAGAGAGTGCCAAGTGGTTCTGCTAGGTCTTGTTTTAGATTGTTTAGTAAGCAGCCTGGGGTGTAATCTGGTCCTATAGAGGCCGTGTTTTGGCCTTGGAGAAGGCAGATATCACCTGCTCTTTGGAGATACTATGTATAGGACTGGTGTCAGATAGGCTTTGAGGTATGGCTGGTGGTGACAGGGGGATGATCTGTCAGTTAGCAGGTTGGCAATTTTCTTAGGTTCAGTATGAGAGGTATCGTCCACTATAAATTTGGCACATAGTTGGGCATTCCCTTTTAGATTTCAGACGTAGTTAAAGAATGCTTTCTGATTATCTTTAACTAGGGATACTAATTTAGCTTTGTTACTAGCTTCAGAGGACTTTACAAGATATAGTCCATAAAACCAAAAAACCCTGAATAAACACACAAAGCAGTAAAAGTGCAAAAAAAATACACTTTGTTTATTCCTAAATGGCAAGTTAAAAACTTTTGGCACACAGAGTGTCTTCTTCAGGCAAATCTAAATAGAACAAGTGCAACCACTATTTAAATACAATGTGGAAAGGTCACATGATATATGCTAGTCATGTGATGTGGAATGGTCACACGATACATGCTAGTCACGTGACGCATTTAAATACAATGTGTCACATGATATATAAATGCTAGCGATGTGGCATATTTAAAATTAAATAAAATAAGGTTCCATAAAATTCAACATTTAATATTTAAATATGCAAATAAAACATACTAAAATCAAAAGATTCATAAACAACATGCAAAATACAAAATTTAAAATCATGCTCTGGTACTCTATCAGCTTTGTGTTTATACAGAGCATTAGTTAATATCTGTCTGTTAATCTCAGAGGTATGATTACTAATAAGTTGTTTCAATTTTTGATTAGTGTTACCTACATAGTAATCATCACAGAGTACAACAAAG
Source organism: Protopterus annectens (assembly GCF_019279795.1). Taxonomy (NCBI): domain Eukaryota; kingdom Metazoa; phylum Chordata; order Ceratodontiformes; family Protopteridae; genus Protopterus; species Protopterus annectens. The sequence goes on along the minus strand of NC_056751.1, from coordinate 718,632,226 downwards.
CCAGATATACTAAATTCCTAGTATTTCAATTCTCTGTTGCTCTTAGCTCAAATTCTTGACCATTCCCTGGATGAACAAACACTCTGTCAATATAGATATGCTTACAACAGACACTGTTTCCGCACTTAAAAAAGTAGTCTTCTAAGTGGTTGTGACCAGGGTAGGAATGCGTGGTTGCTCTTTATAAGAAAGTAAGTATTTCAAATTAACATTTCTCTTATATCCAAACTGTGGTTTATCTGAAATTACTGTTCTTAACTTGGGTATGTCCTGCAGAATATGCCAGTATTTATTTATAATTTGTCTAACAGTCCTCTTTGGTTTAAAAACCAATGGAATACTTCTATCAGTAACTGGAACCAAACCAAAAGATGGAAGCAAGTCAAACGACAACCAAAACCAAAAATAAAGACTTGCAAGGAGTGTCCAAATAGAGGTCGGAAACCAGGATTCCATCTTAAAAGGATCTTTTATTGAAAATCACAAAACACCAATAACACCAAACCAATCTATACGTTTTTGACAAAGGCAAGTCTTCATCAGAAAATGATCTCCATGATAATCCAGTTAATCCATTGGCCTTTCTTCGAACACTGACTCCATTTTAGCACGTTGTTCGCGAGACACCATCAATGTGCAGTTGCACTCAGGACGACATTATATCAAACATTTATTCTCTATTAAACTTTTATTAATGATCTTCGACAAAACTAATTTCAAATGCAAACCTTCCAAGTGCGTTAACAAATTTGTGTTATTCAGATACAGCTCTTAGTACGAAATGCAATTTTAACCACCCCAGCACGCACACACCAGGACAATCCAGCAGTCGAACAACTACACGCAACTAAGCTCCTCCTTACGTAAAATATCAGGTGACTTAACTCCGTACTTCGGCCTCAGTAACTGGCTCAACAGAGAAAGTAGATCTGGTAGTAATGGAACGTCTCTGCCTGATTTCATTGGTAATGTTATTTACTACCTGGGTGTTATATCCCTTCATTATAAAATCATTAGTTATTTTCCTTAATTGATTATTCATCAGGTAGTCAGATGTGTTTAAAATGAGCCACTTGCATCATCTGATTCCTGAATATGTTATCAATTTATAACCGAGGGTGCATGCTCCTTCTATGTGGATAGGAGTTAGTTCCGTTTCACAGGCTTCCTGTAGAATATAGTACCGAGTGTACCATCAGTATTCCTATATATAGTGACATCAAGGAAATCGATGTGACTAAAGGCTAAATTTTTCTTAAACTTTAGAAAGCTGTATGTGTTTGAAATAAAATGAAAATAATTCATCAAACTATGTTGTATTGCCACTCCATATGAGAAAAAGATCATCCATGAACTGTCAATAAAATAAAACCTTATTATCAAATGGATTTTCAGTTGCTAAGATGAATCTCCTCTCCCAAATATACATAATGATGTTTGCATATGTGTTATTGACGGGTGTACCCATCGCTACACCTTTCATCTGTTTTGTGTATTTTATTCTGAAAGAGAAACACTTGAGGACAAACATTAACATTCGGCACAGTGTATTTATGTAAACCTGTGTATATTCTGTGAAATCTAACAAAACTTCTTTCACTGATTGAACCCCAGTTTTGTTTGGTATCATGATAAAAAAGAAATCAACATCTAGGGTTGAAAAGTAGCAAGCATTAACCCTATGATATTGTGACCAAAATTGCAACTGTTGTAAAAACTGAGTTGTGTCTATCTTTAATGATAGTACATGTTGTCTCAAACTCCACTCTAAGGTGAGTCTCTAACAATCTTGAAATTGGTTCAGTGACCCAACTATTAGCTGAGACTATAGATCTAAACAGAGGGATAGTCAGGAATTTGTGTAGCTTTGGTATACCATATATGAATGGAGCCTTAGGAAATTCAGTAAAAACTTAGCCAAACAGTTCCCTATTGATCTTCCCTTCATTCAAAAAGTATGTAAAGATTCAAGCACTTTAGTAATCAGTTTAGTATATTCATATTTAGAAACACATTCATAATCTTGGTTAGATACCATTTTGTTCATATTCTCAATATAATACAACGTATCAAGTACCACACTTCTCCCACCCTTATCAGCACCCTTAGTAGTAACGTCTGGCTTATTTAAGAGTGTTTTAATGGCATTGTATTCCTCAGATGAAAGGTTATAAAAACAATTTTGTTTCTGTTTGTAGGAAGTCTCATATATCTCATGCTCAACAGCATGTTCAAAAACCTGAATTATACTATTGTTAACTGGTACAAAGGTGCTGGAATGTTTAGGAATGCTATCAGCATTAATATGCTTATCTGTAGAACAAAAGAATGCCTTCAGGTTAAGTATTCATACAAAATATTTAAATTCAGACAATGTTTTAGAAATATCAGAGTGCATGCAGGTATAAAAATTAAACCTTTTCTTAAAATAGATAGTTCATTTGCAGTCAAAGGATATTTAAATATATTAAAAACCAGTTCTAGATTCTCATCTCACTTCTTGTTCTCAGCTCTTGTAATGTATCTTTCTGACATTGTTTTAGGTTCATAGGTTCATAGGTTCATACTAGGCTATCTGCCCTAGGGCATTTATAAGCCTAGCCAGAATGTGTTTGGCTTTCGCCATCCATTTTAAATTAATTTTGCTATGCCCTTTTTCGAGGTTAGTATACTGTGCCTCTGTCTAACAGTGACACAGAAGTGATACCCGGGGTAAACCTACGATCTCCCATCCACTCATCAAGATTCCTCTTGAACAGAGTCAATGAGGGACTCTGCCTAACCTGGACTGGGATTTTATTCCAGAGTGAAGGGAGCCTCTGGATTATGAATCTGTCCCTCCAGCATGTCCTATTTATTTCAGTGCCGAAGTTCAAGTCTTTCAAGCGCGTAGCTCGATGGGATTTGGATTTTCTGAGGTGCAGCATGTCCATTAATTCTGGGTTGGACATGGCTTTATACGTCAGGCACTGATCGCCTCTGAGCAGGCGGTATGCCACTGAGTAGAGCTGGAGTTTCTTTAACCGGGCAGGATATGGCATCTGTTTGAGCCCTTTGATCCTCTTGGTGAGGTACTTTTGGGGTCTTTCCAGTTGCTGCAAGTGTCTGGTAAGGTACATCCTAAAAGGGGCATTGTACTCAATTATAGGCCTGATGAGGGATGAGTAAAGAAGCACGATGACCTCCCCTAATCTAGATGTGAATCCCTTCATGATTAGGTGGCCTATATAAAATGTTTTTCTAACCACTTTGGCCACGTGGTTGTCAAATGAGAGATTGCTATCAACTTGGGTCCCCAGGTCCCTAATTACATCTTCTGTACTTAATGGATTACCACCTATGTGGTAATTTGTAGGCAATTTGTTTTTGCCAAAGGGGATGACTATACACTTTTTGGCATTTAGCTTGAGGCCATGGCTCTGGCACCAGTTGTCTGTTTCTATGAGGCTCTTTTGGAGGATGCTTGTGTCGGCTGGAGAGTTGATTATGGTGCCCAGTTTGCAGTCATCTGCGAACTTGGTCAGCCACAGTCCTTCCGTGTTGGCCTGTACCTCCAAGAAATATATACCGAACAAGAGAGGTCCCAGGACTGAGCCTTGTGGGATGCCACTTGTAACTGGTTTGGAGTCTGACATGGCTCCAGCAATTCTAATCATGTGGGTTCTGTCCTTGAGCCAGTTTGCAACCCATCTAGTGACATAGGGGTTTATATTTAAGCTGGTGAGCTTATCTATAATGCCCGAGAGGGGTATTGTATCAAAGGCTTTTGCGAGGTCCAGGTAGGCCTTGTGGACCACCTTCCCCTCGTTAATGGCCTTGGTGACTGTTTCAAAGAAATCAACCAGGTTTAAGAGGCAGGATCTGCCCTTAACAAAGCCGAACTGGGTAGGATCCAGTGTCTGTAGGTCCCCAATATTTTTATTTATGAGGTCCATGATCCTTTCTATAGCTTTGCAGACCAAGCTAGTCAGGCTTATGGGGCGATAGTTTCCAGGATCCGTTGAGGCACCACCTTTGTGGAGAGGGACCACTGATGCTGGGCGCCACTCTTTGGGCACATATCCTGTAGTAAGGCTGAGATTGAACAGTAGTTTTATGTTTGGGTTTAGCTCTTCTTAGAGTTCATGTAGGATGCAGCCCAGGACACCGTCTGGTCCCATTGATGCTGTGTTTTTTGGTTTGGAGAGGGCAGCTCTTACCTGAGCAACTGAGATGTCAGGGGGGCAGCACTCTGCTGGGATAGATGTTTGCCCTTTTGGGGGGAGGGGGGGAGTTTGGGTAATTTCTCTTTTGGTGGTCAAGATTCTAGTAGTGGTTAAGGTTTCTCTAAGAAGGGAATTCTACAGGGTCAAGTGCTGTAACAGCATTAATGTCTATGAAAGTTTGCTGTTCAGGTTCATTGCAAGTTGCACAGTACTGTTATTCAGTGTAGATAGTGAAGGAGGAACAGGAAATGACCTTGTTTCTTTATTCACCAATCTTGGTGAAATCACAGGTGGCTCTATCAAATTAGTTGTCATCAGTTGCTCAGCAACAACAGTTGAAGCAGGTTGCAGAGGGTGAGTATTGGCAGCTAGTTCAAAACGTTTTAAAGATGGACCATTTCCTTCACTCTTTCAAACAAACAGATTACCCCTTTTAAAGTCATTTATATCCCTCCTTAGCTTCCTTTTCTTTGTTTTCATTAGCCTCTTTTCAAAATCTGAAATGAGCTCACAAGCTTTATACAGATGATCAGTATAAACATTCTGCTCTATAGCAGACATCAACTCAGTATATAATGATTCATCTTCAGCTCTCAAGTCAATTTCTATAGGCTCAAAGAAGGCGTTCATGAGTTCCATATATCTAAATAAGCAGCTTACTGTAAATCAATAAACTGCTACATTCTAAGTAATTCTGGACATCTATTCTGATAGGTGGACAGTTTCAACACCTTAAGCTCACATGACATAACTTTATGCTGCAGATAAGCATTAAGGCTTAAACATTGCCACTGCAGTTTTTTTTAAATAAATGACAAGCACGTTTTTTTCTAACTGCTTCAGTTTAATTTTAAATCATTCAAAAGACTTTACAAGATACCTGATTTGCTTGTTCAAGCTGTGGATGGTATTCTTCTTCTGCTGAGTAAGTTCCCTCTTTTTCTTAGACATCAGTTAATTCCTCTTGTTATATAACCTACTTATACTTGAGGTTCACTAGGGTGGCCTGTTTTTTGGGAGGACCTGGTTTTGATCCACTCAGGTATAGCCGAGTCTATACAGTTGTTTAGGTGATTATTCAGGGCATTTTTGTACTCCTGTGGATAGGAGTCATTGCTGGCTGTGTTAGCAGGGGGTTTGAAACTTTTATACCAATGCCTAGTAGGCTGTAGTTTGCTTTGGAGAAATATTTCCGTTTTTTTTCTCCTATGGGGGTGTCAGGTCTGATTGTTATTTTAAACAAGACATATTTATGGTCTGACCTTACCAGGAAGGGCAACACACATGGGGTAATGCAGTGACCTCTCACATTGGTGTGTATTAAGTCTAGGACATTTGAGCCCCTTGTGGGTGTGCAGACTAGCTGTTCCAGGGCATCTGTATCTGCAAAGTCCAGGAACGTCAAGGTGAGCATGTTTTTGCTCATGTATGTTGCCCAATTGATGGAAGGATAGTTGAAATTTCCCATGACCAAAATGTTTGGCTGTATAGTGAGTGACTTTAGTAAGCCCAGCTAGGTGGTCTGCTTCTCTTGGGTCATGGTGGGGGACCTGTAGCTAGCAATGATGTGGTAGGGTGTTTTACCTGTAGTTAGTTGGACTTGGAGTAGCTCAAGAGAGTTATACTTTTTAATCAGTCTTGAGGTGTATTTAGCTTTAATGAAGATGGATACACCTCCATCTTTGTTTTTTTCACACTCATTTTGGGGTCTGAACGTATGGAAGGTATTGTAGCCTTGCACAGCCAGGGGTGCTGTCTGTGGATTTTAACCATGTCTCAGTGACTGCAAAGACATTAGCATCTTCCAAAGTAAGGAGTGCTTCCAGGGAGTGCAGTTTCCTGTTTAGGCTTCTAGCATTAAGCAGCATAACATTGAGTTTTTCTTTGAGTGGATTTTTTTTTTTACATCGGAAACTTTGTTGTTTTAACATTGCCTAAAAAGGCACTATGGGGGAGGCAAGCACCTTTGCCAGTATCCGAAAGCCTTGAGGAGACAGGTGAAAGCCATCTCTGGCAAAGCAGCATGGTCTGTCAACCATGTCTTTCCAGGTTGGCAGATATTTGATCCCCATGGATTGACCCCAGAAGCTAAGCCATTTGTTGAAGTCAGTCATTTTGCCTGTATTGAGGCATCATTCTGGGTGAAGGTAGAATGCTGCTTAGGGCTAGGGACGTATCTACCTGAGACACATAATCTGGGAGTTCAGTCATGTTTCTCTTCATATAGTCCAGAGAGGTGCATCTTAAGTTATTCACCCCAACATGTATTATGACAGAGTCATAATGGTAACTGTTGTTGAGTGACTTGGGTGCGTTTGTGATTTGACAGATCCTGAGAGCTGATAGGCAGCTGACTGTGACCTCCTCCTTGTCCAAACAGGTGAGGGGGACATGTGTATGTCTCACTATGGCATCACCTCTGATCAGGACAGTTGGTTTTGAGGTGTCTTGCCTTACGGGCTTATTTGCTGAGACACTGGTATGTGTGTTTTTGGGTCTACTTCTGAAGATCGACAGACCATTTGATTGACATTCATTTGGTCGACAGCTCATTTGGTCGACAACCAGTATTCAAGGCACTTAAAAGGGATTTGCCCCCCTCCCCAATGTTGTGCGACCCTGGAGTTGTTATATATAGTTGGGGGGTGGGGGGTGAAGCCCCCCACCTATTTTTGTTTAAAATGTGTAGTTTGTCTTGTATTATCATGCTTTTAAATGAAAATAGGTGGGGGGCTGTGCCCCCCACACACCCCCTAACTATATATAACAACTCCAGGGTCGCACAACATTGGAGAGTGGGGAAAATCTCTGTTAAGTGCCTTGAATACTGGTTGTCGACCAAATGAGCTGTCGACCAAATGAATTTCGATCAAATGGTCTGTCAACCATATGAAGTAGACCCGTGTTGTTATGTGTAGTGGATTCTATTTGCTTTGCAGTTTGTGCAAGTGGTTTGCACTTGAGAGGTCTCTGCTCTTTTGGTAGGCTTCTACTGAGTACCTCCGCATATGGGGTTTATGTATTGTGACCTTGTTTTGTGTGAGAGGGGATGTGTGTGTGTGCTAACAACTTATCTGATGTCTGGTTTCTTGTTATGTGAGAGAACTGATTCCAAACTCACAGTATAATTACATTTCTCACATATTGTATTTGTTTGTTTAGGAGTAAGCGGTTGTCAGTATACATGGGGCAATTACTGCATTGCCTCAGGATGCCCATGTCAATCAGGCTGGCTGGAGAAATGGTTGGAAACTGGCCATCCAATATGGCAGGTTTTTACAGTAACTGCTACTGGGAAGTGGGCTAGTTTGACCAGATTTTGCTCTAGGATTAAGAAAGGGGCTTATTCTATTGAAGACTAGGGGTGAAAACTATGGTAATACTTCTCAGTAAGCAACTGAGTAGATATTCCAGTATCCCAATAAAAGTTGTCACAAAAAAATTGAAATAATTTTCTTTATCTATTAGAAATTAATTTAGGATATGTGATCAATGATAATTTAATCAAGCATATTTTAGATTAATAAAGTAGACTAACCATATATACATTTAAAAGTACATTTTTTCATTAGTGGAAGCTTACCCATACTGCCCTATAATGTACTGCCTCCAGTGCATCCTTACGACTAATATAATCAACTCCAAGAGTCAATGCATTATGGAGTAAAGAAAAAAATCCCCTGTTTAGTGACTCCCCTTTGATGATGATAATATGTGTTTTCAGTAAATTAAAAAAAAAAAAACACACACACACACACACACAAAAGATCTGCAACACCATTAAGTTTGTCATGGTAAGGTACTGAAACAGAAGAAGAACAGTACTGTTGTGAGAGGGAACAGACACGTTAAAAGGCCATGTGAAATAGTCAGTGATAGGCCTTCTCTTTATTTTCATTTCTTGAATCCAGAATTCGTTGTTTTAGACACTCAAGATTTTGCTTGCCTGTTATTGTTGAGGGTGCCTCTGTCTTTTGAACTGATGTTGTGGGCTGGGTCTATGATCATTGTACTAGATCAAATAGTTGGAAGACATCTCTTTTACCTTGGGGGATCCCAGTCCTGTGGCTTTACAAGGATATAGCCCTAATTGCAGCCAGGATGACCTACAATCTATTAGCAGCTTAGGTGCCTGAAAAGTAGGGAAGTGGAGGATGGGATTGAGCACATTATGCCAATTCCTTCTGTTGTGGGGGGGATTGTGTTTCTAGTTGACTGATCACTTCCATGCAAGCAGAGACATGCCTGCTCACAATGACCACAAGACAGGGAGAAGTGGGTGTGGCAATCCCACAGCAGTGATAGTGGGTTTCGATGAGCTTTTGTGTGCCACCAATGTTAGGCAATAGTTATACCATTAAAGAAAACAAATAAATAAAAAAGCAAAGTCTGCATGCATGATAGCCCAACAATAGGTTGTCACGCAAGAGGAGAAGGATGACAGTTCAATGGCTGGGCTTTATTGTTACCTCTCAGTGGTGGTGGTGGGACAATCCTTGAAGGATGATGCAGGTTTCTGATGTAGGGGAAACCCTTGATAGAGGCTAGTATTAAGGCTACTAAAAAGAATAAATGGTCTGGGGGAATATACAGTGAAGTCCACTTATGTGTTTAACATGTTGAAGCACAAACTAGGCTCCATTAAGTTCATATCACACACGTATATATTACTTAGTTTGCGGAAGCTAGTGCATAAATAGTATTAAAAAATATAAAGATTTACCTTCAAAGTGATTCGGGCAGATATTGTTCCTTGCTCGGGCAAGCAGAAGACAAGAGAGAGGACAGAGTCTAACCAAAGGTCAGTAAGAGATAATAGAAAGGCTTCTTAACACCTACATTCTTTATTAAAGGCATTAAACCCGGTTTCAAAGAGGAATCCTCACACTCCTTCTACATTTAGATCTCGTAGCCACCACAACCACCATTTAGATCTCGTAGCCACCACAACCACCAGCATTGACTTTAGGTGGTTTGGCCACTTTTGAGTGGCACCCCAATCCCACGTAGAAAATGACAGAAAAAGGGGTTGATGCCAATGTAAAGTCTCAAAGGAGCAATTGCAATATGTGCAATTTTTAACTTAATTTTGGAGAAACTCTATATATAGGTTTTTACTGGGGTATTTCACAATCTTAGAAATAGTTGTAAAACATGAGCACACTTACCTGCTGACAAAATAATAAATTAAAAATAAACATTTTTTCTGATGCATGTGATAGCACAGCAGTAAGGGGAACCAAAACCGTGTATGATCAAAATGAAAAGTAAAAGTAATGCTTCTCCATTTCAGAGAGAAAAATAGTTTCAGTTTGTGTTTCTTGAGCACAGCAGAGTTGTACATTGCACTGTCGACTGCTCTGTATGACAAAATGTCCCGCTCACCTTTTTGCTTTTTCTGAGTTAGTTCTGGGAGATTTCAAATAGAAACACGTTGGTAAAATAATACCACTGTTGCATTTGTTTCCTTTTTGTCCATGACTACAAGCCATTGGTCACAGTTTCCGTTTCTTAAAGAGAAGTTTCTGGAGCTGTTATTACCACAGTCACACCTCTGCTCAGTCTTGTGACAGACTAGTCTTGTTCAAGGGAAGGAAGACAATGTCACTGAAAAAAGTAAGAATCCAATGCAATATTAGCTATAACAAATGTATTTTAATGTAAAGCCACACAGATATGAGAAGCTCTGCATGGAAGATTGTTCTATTAGAAGGCAAGGATAAAATCAAGCCTTTTTTATCTTATGTTTATTAAGATATTATAGGGGGAAAATAGCTTTCAGTCACCACAGACTTTTTATTGTGGGTCGATAGAACAGGCATGCAAAGTTATTAGAAAAATGCAAAACAGGTAGTCGTAATCACTCAGCTGCATAATTCAGCTTGTTGCTTTTGTTTCTGAAAGGGGATAAGTTCATATGTATCATTTAGAAAAATGAATAGCCAGGATTCAGAGCAATTACCTCTGCCAGCAGTATCCGGGCAATGCTGTAGTGCCCAGTACTGAAACAGTGATACTTTATGATTTAGAGGCATGTAAAGCCGTGTTAAACGTCTCATTACCACCTCATTATCATGTCTCTAAATCAAACCCTCTGTGCCAATAGACCTAATCATGCTAGTGTTCCCCTTACTAGCTCATGAATGCAGTTGTTCCTGTACCGACATACAGTAACCATTTATAGGTTTATAGGTTCATAGGCTGCTACTAGGCTATCTGTCCTAGGACCTATACAAGCGTAGCCATAATAATTCCCTGGATATTTCTTCCCACAATATTTACTTACCTGGACCCCTGTCTAGCAGAGCGACTGAAGTGACCCACTCCTATCTCCCATCCAATCATCAAGGTTCCTTTTGAAGAGGGCCAAGGAGGAGCTCTGCTTGACATGTATGGGCAGACTATTCCAGACTATGGGGAGTCTTTCATCAGGAACCTATCCCTCCAGCATGTTTTGTTTATTGTGATGACAAGGTTTAGATCCCTGGAGTGTGTGGCTCTGAGGGAATGGGATTTCTTTAAGTGCAGCGTGTCCAACAGCTCAGGGTTTGACATGGCTTTGTATGTTAAGCAGAGATCACCTCTGAGTAGACAATATGCCACAGAGGATGCCCTGTATGATTATTTTCATACTACTACTCACAGAAGAAAAGGGAACCTGACCCCATTAGAAAGAGAGAGTCTTCGACAATTACAAACAACACAATCTTTAGTGATAAGGCCGGCCGATAAAAAGCGGTCAGATTGTTCTAATGGATAGTGATCAGTACTATGGTGCTATGCACACTTTATTAACTGATCAGTTATATAAGTGTGTTGAAGAACGGGTAGTATATGATACCATCATGCATGTGTCAGACACATTATTAGATATGTTCAAAGGAAACATTATTAGTCAAGAGCTATGTGACTATCTGTTGATAAAAACACCATTAGTCCCTATAATTCAGGGACTTCCTAAGATACACAAAGATATGAGTAACCCTCCAATGAGACCTATTGTTGCTGGACAGGGCTGGGTTACTGAGCATCTGTCTGTGTACGTTGAGAAACATCTACGTCCAATCCTAGATCACAATCAAACAGTACTTAGGGATTCTAAGCATTTCCTTTTAGATCTTTATGATTGCTTAGGTAATGTAGGTGACACAGATAATTTAATGTTTGCCACCTTTGACATACAGTCTTTGTTCACTGTTTTACAGAATGAGCTAGGAATTATATATATTTCTGAATATCTTTCAAGCTTTAGTGATTACTCTAGAGTACATATTGATCTGTTGACATATTTCTTAGAGTTGATCCTAGAGAATAATATTTTTATATTCCAAGACACATTTTTTCAACAACAGGGAGGTGTTGCTATGGGGACCCCTTGCGCCAATAGTTATGCTAACATGTTTTTGGCGCAATGGGAACATGAAGTACTATTTAAGACGGATGAGTTTGAACAAAAGGTAGCATTCTATCGACGTTTCGTCGATGACGTTTTTATTCTATGGAGAGGGACTTTAGAGGGGTTGAATCTATTCCACAATATGCTTAATCAATTAACAGACTTCTTAAAGTTTACCATCAATTATTCTAGTACCAGAATTGAGTTTCTAGATTTGTACATAGAGAAACTTGCCAGTGGCCTGATTAACACAGGTGTATTTCGTAAGGAGTGCCATCATAATACTCTGTTGATGCGTACAAGTATGCATCCAGAACACATCTTTAGAAATATTATTAAAGGGCAAGGGATGAGGACCTCGAGATTGAATGCCACTGAATCAGGTTTCAACACCGAGGTTGTTGACCTAAAGCAAAGATTCCTTGATCGTGGTTATAGTCCTCGAGAGGTCGATACCAACCTGATGAATATTAAAGAACTTAGGCTAGATAAAGCAGCCCCTTATTTTGGACCCAAGATGACTTATTATGAAAGTAGTCCAGTTGATCGTGGATCAAGTGTTAGGATTTCTATACCTTACACAACTGATTATCCGGCCATTAGAAATATAATGACTAAACATTGGCCTATTCTATGCACAGATGATAATATCAAGAAGGTGGTTGGAACAAGACCCCAGTTCCTCTTCAGGAATAAATTTAATTTGAGAAGGATGCTTTGTTATCCTAGGAAACATGTACCTACAGTTGATGTCACCTCTACTAAACCATGTGGGGAGTGTAATTACTGTGGTTTGATAGACACTAGCACCCGTTTCCTACATCTAGATTTAGGTACTGTATTTAATACGTATGTAGAAGCTGACTGTAATACTGCACATATAGTCTATCTGGCAGTGTGTCAAATTTGTAGGGCCTTCTATGTTGGGAAAACGAATCGGAGATTCAAGGAAAGGATACATGAACATGTCTACCATATAAGAAAGGGGTCCATACACAATGCTTTAGCCAAGCATGTTATGCATTGTGGGAGTGAGCATACTTTCCTATTTAGAGTACTTGTGACTGTTAGTCCTAATATCAGGAAAGGTGACATTAGGAACCATACTGAGAGTAGGGAAAGCAAGTGGATCATCAGGTTAAGAGCCGACAGAGGTGTTGGTTTGAATGAGAGGGCTTCAATTAAACCGATACTTAAGAAACGTAGGAATACTAAGTTTTAGATATATTATGTTGTTGCATACATATTTGTCTTTTGAGGGATCATTTAATATACATGTATGCACATATGAACTAGTAGGCTTGTATATATATATATATATATATATATATATATATATATATATTTGTTTTTGCTTGTATGTCATGTATAGTCTTATCAGGAACCAAAGAATGAGAGCCAGCAAACAGTGACTAGAATGAAAATCTGTATTGAATAAACAAAATCACAGCATATTGCAGCAATATGCTGTGATTTTGTTTATTCAATACAGATTTTCATTCTAGTCACTGTTTGCTGGCTCTCATTCTTTGGTTCCTGATTGAGTTTGTTTCCTGAGCCTTGCAAATGCTACCGTGCAGGAGGTTTGTTTCTCATGTTGCACTTCCTTTCCACATCCTGCTGGGGTCGGTGACTCTGGGACTGCTGCTTGTATTCCAGTGCAGCGTCTCTTTCATCCAGCTTTTTGTCTGGATTTTGCCTTAATTACTTCAAATTCTATATTTGCAGCAACCTGTTGGCTTTGTTCTATATCGGTTTGCCATCTGTGAATTTTGTTGTGTTTACGGTATCTCATAGTACGCATTTTGCATGTTTGCCATGAACCAGCAATTTTTTGGGCCTGCTATTCTCCAAACAACTTGTTCGTGCAAGATACAGCTTTGGGATTAAATCTTTGGATACCTTCAGGTCTGGTTGTTTTTTTTTTTTTACAGATACTGTGGCTAGTTCTGCAATTCGTTTTTGGTTTAACCTCATTATTATTGGGAACGCAAGCTACTGGTGTGTTCGGATGTACGTATTTTAACATTTAAACATCACGCACTATACAGTCGCCAGTCTGTATACGGATTTTCATCCGTTTTTTCGGGTCGGATTTTGGACATTTCAAGAAGGCTATAATAGTGATACGGGCACTTGGTTGTTTGAATTTCAACACTTGGACATATTTACTGGTGGGTTATAGCATATATGTCTTTTTGGACTTGTTTTTTGCATACAGTTATTATGTTCTGGACTTGGGGACTTTATTTATACTACAGAATTCATTGAGAGGGTCGGATGTCCACATAGCCTGGTCCGTCAACTTCATTGGATGCATGGATTTAGTGCGTCTTGGATTATTAACATTTGGACTGGGTTAGGGTCGAATTTTTGATCTACATTTTCGATCCCATATGTGTCTATTAATACAAGTATTATTTCTGTTATATTACTTAGTTTTTTCTGAATATGCTATGGACTTATACAGTTGATATTATGTCTATCTTTTACTATGGAACCACTGTTTAGTATTTTTCTTTATTTCAGTAGATAATATGGACAGGGTTTATTAATGTATATACGTTATTACGATCTGAGTGGACACTTTTCATTAATATGTTCATGATTATTGGGATATGATTCCTATGCATAGTTTGTTACTGGAAACTATTTCTGCATCATTAGGATCATATTCAATATTTAGACATATGCTCTTTGGACATATTCTGTGACTCTGATTATTGAATATCATTTTTTCCAACTATATATCTTAGTGGTTTAACAATTGCTATTAACAATTTTGGCTACTAGATATTGTTCTTTTTTTACCAACTGCATAATTTGGTGGTTTCACCAATTTAGAAGCATTAATAATTATTGTATTAATGCCATATGTATATGTTCAATGTCATTTTCGCCTAAGCAAGTACAATTTATATGTATCTACACTTTTCATGTATATGCATTAGTATTCCTGTTATATTTTACTCTGTATGGCTTACATTTACAATAGGTTACTTGCCACGGTATGTCATATATACACATTTAATTTAGGTGGTATGATTGGTCATTATTGATCACATACCATTTTTTCTATATGCTCATGTTGGAATAGGCTCCAGTGGCATTTTTCTTGGGGTTTGCATACCAAGTTTGGAGATTTAGATTTTTTATACATCTACTTTATTACCTTATACCAGGTTATTGCTCTTACTCAACAGGTTCCTGCTGTATGCATATCATAGCAGACTGTTAAACTGCCCTTCAATTGTTACTTATTATATTTTTCATTTTTATCTTGGAGTAGGTCAAGCCCTGTTTTTGTTTTTTCTTTGTCCCTTGATTTTAATGGTTCATAACCAAGTCTAATAGGTTATCATTTGGTTAGATTTGGCTAATATTGAGTACTCCTCTGGTTTGTTCAGTGTCAAATACAGTTATTATATACACCTAAATAGTTTGGAGCTGCTCCATCCCTTGGCTTGTCGGATTTTTGTCCAAATAATTATAACACTATATATCTTTTTGCACTAACCAATCAGGACCTTTTCTCAGTGTTCCATATCCATATAATTGGTTATTTGGACGCAGCTTTGTCATTTGACATTGTATGCTGCTATGGTCCATACAGTATTGGAATTTATCTTTTAGTTGACTGACGTGGTTGTATTTTGGCCATCATTGTCAGTTTGCTTTTTTTGTTCTTTCAGGTCATTGATTACTATTGCTTTGTTATCACAATATGGATTTCTCCAGCTTCATCCGTGGGCTGGCTGCTGATAGAGAGGACCTTGGGGTCTTTGGACTCGGTTCTTCTCAAGGGAACACTGGGGGGTCTGATTTGGTTGGTTCAGAATCCAATTGTGGCATGCTTTTTGACAATTTAAACAAGCATCTTAGATCACTCAGATCTAATATCTGGCATAGCAAATTATTTAGAGCTTACCAGACTGCAGGAATAACTCCAAGGGGACTGCGTATACGCACCATTCCCCATGTTACTAATGCGGATGATGAACTTAATCAACAATGGCATAAAATACAACAAGAAGCAACTATGGCATTTGTTGTTGAGCTATTCAAGTTTCATAACAGGGCCATTGACAAAGAATTGGAAGAAATTAATATTTTGGTCAGCAAACTAAGGGTTTATGAGGAGGAACCGTTCTTTAAGAAATCATTAAATAATGTGGCCTCAGATATACGTAAGCTTGACTCTGAACTTAAGTCCAGAAAAACCAAAAAGTTCACCAGGGACCAGGAGGATTACAAAAGGGGCACCCCATTTTTATCTAGTTCTAAACATGTTAGGTTTTCTACTATTCCATTTAAATCCACCAATAAGAGGAAACGACCAAGATCAATCTTAAGAAGGCATGAGATGGAGACCACTTCCTCTTTTAGGATACTTTATCATGCACTGATAATGAATCTACAGCAGTCTCAGGGTCACCAACCCCAAAAAGAACACCAGGGTTAACCCCTTTAGGCCTAAAATCAAGCGGGGTGGACGCAAACACCGCAGAAATAGAGAACATTCAGGGTCTTCTGAACATTGCTTTGGCGAAATGAATATATCATATCACAATGTTTTAAATCTGTCAGAATTTGAACTATCTCAGACTCAGATCAGAATGTTAAATAAAGGCCTTACATTCATTCCAGGTTTTACTGTGTCCGAGGAATCATTTGCTCAGGATGTTGTTAATTTTTGTCGTCTTTTGAATTTAAAGTTGTTTTTTGGTGACTCTGACTCTACTTATGGTCATGATAGATTTACATACCACAGATCCAATTTCTCACCACCAATGCACTGGATGGTATTACAGTTTCAGAATAGCGTACTCAAGGATTTACACTTTTTGGGTTCAGACATTCCATTAAAACATAATAATTTATCTTTTGATGAAAAACAAGCTATTCTGGAACTCCAAAATAACAGGGAAATTGTTATTATTTCAGCTGACAAAGGTGGTGCTGTGGTCGTCCTAAATTGGGTTGATTACGACAATGAAGCTATACGACAACTTAATGATCAAAGATATTACTCGCATATGTCCATAGACCCAACTAACATGTTTAGCAAACAAATTGAGAGGTATTTACAACAAGCTAGGGAGGAGGCTATCATAACCAATGATATTATGAATCAACTTTTGGTTCATGATCCCACCAATCAATACATTTATTTTCTGCCAAAAATTCACAAAGATCTTTTTCATCCACCAGGCAGACCAACTGTATCTGGTAGAGGATACATTACCGAACCCCTTTCATTATTTCTGACCAAATATCTAAAACCTTTGTTACCCAATATTCGATCACGTCTACAGGACACAACAAACTTCCTACAGATTGTTTCTGATACACAGCTTGAGCCAAGTTGGTTATTATGTACTTTGGATGTAAGTGCCCTGTATACTAACATTCCACACCAAGATGGACTTAATGCACTAGCTTATTGGCTCGAAGTCTCTAACTTATATAGTTCAGACTTCAACACCTTCTTGGTTGGTTTAGCACAATATGTTCTCACAAGTAATATTTTTTATTATAAGGAACAATGCTTTTGGCAAACCAAAGGGACAGCTATGGGGGCTTCTTTTGCCCCTATATATTCTGATCTCCTCATGGCCTTTGTGGAGAACCATATCATATATGACAGGGACAGAAACATCTTTTTGTCACAGATTGATATATGGAGACGTTATCTTGATGATGTTTGGTTGGTATGGAAGGGAGATGAATGCTCTTTGATGGAATTTGTTACTTACTTAAACAACAATGTTTGGGGTCTGCATTTCACTGTTAGTTTTGATAGGGACACCATTACATTTTTGGATGTATTAATCCAGAGGGCCCCAGATCATACTTTATCTACAGAGATATACAGAAAGTTCCCAGAATACAATTCCATCCTACATGCCTCTAGTTACCATCCATCTCACATAGCACGTAACATCCCTAAGTCACAATTTATACGTGCTAAACGTATCTGCTCAGATGAGACTACTTATTTGAAACGCAAATCTGACATAACTACCAGATTCAAATTTCGTGGGTACAGAAGTGGTGACATATCTATGGCTAGTAATAAGGTTTGTTCTATGGAGAGAATGGACTTACTTACATACAAGACACATGCTACCAAACCATCGCAACCTCTCAGATTCACGACTACATATGCTTGTAATTCTAACCGCCTCATTCAAAGTGTACGGAGGCATTGGAACATTCTACAATGTGATTTGGACATCAACAGCATCATCCCTGACAATTGCCTATTTTCTTACAGGAAAGGCAAAAACCTTAACTCTTTTTTCAATCATTATAAACACAGGGACAATAATACACATGATTTGGTACAAACAACACTTTCTGGTGAACCGTTACATGGTTGTTTTCCATGTGGACATTGCAATAATTGCAAATACATAAACAAGTCCAAACAATTTTCTAGTCGCAACTGCCCCCAGGTCTTTGATCTGAAGTTTTTCTCAAATTGTTCCAGTGATTGGATCATCTATTTGGCCTCTTGTAATTGTGGTTCATTTTATGTTGGACAAACGTCCAGACCTCTCAGAATACGTATCTCTGAACACATCAGTAACATTAAACAAAAAAGGATGCATAATGCTCTCTATAAACATACACTAGTTCATCCAACATGCAAGTTCAATTTTATTGTTATTGATATGATTTTTGGGAATAGGGCAAACAAAACTGTATGGCATTCCATATTAAATATAAAAGAAAAGAAATAGATTATTAGACTGGGAGGGTTGTTCCCCCCGTGACTTAATGAACATCTTTAGGACTCAGCCAATAGGATGCTTGTTTATTGTATATATACAGCTTTTGTATGTCATGATTTTTTTGTACACTGAAGAAGGCTGTGCTTTGCCAGCCGAAACTGGTTTGTAACTGCTGCAATATGCTGTGATTTTGTTTATTCAATACAGATTTTCATTCTAGTCACTGTTTGCTGGCTCTCATTCTTTGGTTCCTGATTGAGTTTGTTTCCTGAGCCTTGCAATTGCTACCGTGCAGGAGGTTTGTTTCTCATGATGTAGTCTTATAGCATATGTAGTTATATCTTGTATTTATAGCATTGTTCTATATGCATCTAGATTTTATATAGGACTCACATATAAGTATACTAGGTTTTTAACTATATGATTTTATTCCTAGTTTTACATATGTTTATATTTGATGTTGTTGATATGTATGCTTTTTTGAGGTGTATAGTCTTTTTATTATAGGATCGGGTGTGTAGATCAGTATTTTATGTATCAGTTTTTGTGTTAATTGATTTATTGAGTCATTGATTAATCAATTAATTACTGTTAGTCTATATAAGTGATTTTATTCCTTGGTCAGTGTGATCTGATGAAGCTCATACTTTGAGTGAAAGCGCTTATCCGACCTGCAGTTTGGTTCTATATTTTGTATCTTAATAAACAGCTTTGATACGTTGATACTCTGCTTCGCTCTCGTCTGTGGACTTTGTGACATATGATATGCCACAGAGTATAGCTGGAGTTTTTTAGACAGTCAGCATAGGGCATCTGCTTTAAGTCTGTAACTCTTTTAGTGAGGTATTTCTGCGGCCTTTCCAGCTGTTGCAGTTGTCTTGTGAGGTACATACCAAATGGGGCATTGTACTCTATAATGGGTCTAATGAGGCTCTTGCTACCCCCATAGTGCCTTTTTTAGGCAAGGCTCAAAAGACAAACCCACCTCCATAGGTATCACAAGGGATAAGAAACTAAGAGTAATGCTACTCAACGCCAGAAGCCTAAACCTCAAGATGCACGCACTCGAAACTCTCCTTAGCATGGAGAACATCGATATCTGTGCAGTAACAGAAACCTGGTTCAGGACTCCCGAGAGCGCCCCAGCACTACCAGGTTATACCTCATACCATGCTTTTCGGCCCCAAAACTTGGACCGAACCACAAAAGGAGGGGGAGTATCGATATTCATCAAAGATACCCACACCTCCAGGTTGATGGCAAAGCACGAAGCATCAGAGACTATCCATGTGCAACTAACAGTGGGTAAAACTGCCTTCCAGTTTATAGCCTGCTACAGACCACCCTCCCAAACCCAGGAACCCCACTCGGCCTTTCTGAGAACACTGGAAAATATGAAGGTCTCTCCAAACACCATTATATTGGGCGACTTCAACTACCCAAACATAGACTGGGAGCATTACTCTAGCTCCAGCACCCTAGCCCAAAGGTTCCTAGAATTTATAAACTCAAATGCTATGGAACAACTTGGTACCACTCCCACAAGAGGGGAAAACATACTGGACCTGATCATCACCAACATGAGGACTCTATGCTCCAGACCAGAAGTGTATCCCTGGTAAGATCAGACCATAAACTAATCTCACTGGATATTCACATCCCGACCCCACCCCTGCCCAGAAAACCACAGTGAAAAACTTCTCTAAAGCAAATTTCACACTCCTCAAAACCGAGGTGGAATCCTTCAAAGCCCCTGGGCCTGTGGAAAATACGGCCCAGACTGCAGAATCCTTTATAAACGCATTCTATGAACACCTTCAGGAATGCATGGATCATGCGATCTGAAATAAAACCAAGACCCAATCCTCCAAAGGCAGACATCCTGTCTGGTGGACCCCAGCCATAAACAAACTATACAATAGAAGGAGGAAGCTACTAAATCATAGAGCAATATCCCAAAAAGGGAAGGCATCACTGATCAGTATTAGCAAAAAACTACGGGCACTCATAAAATTGTCTAAGGCCAGCTTCGAGAGAAAAATTGCACAGGACACTAAGGATAATCACAAGGCTTTCTTTAGTTATGTTAGGAACCTGGGTGGTAATTCCCAGATATGCTCAGAATTAGTCCAAAATGACAAAAAATACACTGAACCCACAGACATTGCCAACATCCCAGCTGACAGGTTCAGCGCAAACCCCCCCCTCCCCACCAAAAGGGCAAATATCTATCCCAGCAGAGTGCTGTCCCCCTGACATCTCAGATGCTCAGGTAAGAGCCGCCCTCTCCAAAGCAAAAAACACAGCATCAATGGGACCAGACGGTGTCCTGGGTTGCATCCTACATGAACTCCAAGAAGAGCTAAACCCAAACATAAAACTACTGTTCAATCTCAGCCTTACTACAGGATATGTGCCCAAAGAGTGGCATACAGCAACAGTGGTCCCTCTCCATAAAGGTGGTGCCTCAACGGATCCTGGAAACTATCGCCCCATAAGCCTGACTAGCTTGGTCTGCAAAGCTATGGAAAGGATCATCATGGACCTCATAAATAAAGATATTGGGGACCTACAGACACTGGATCCTACCCAGTTCGGCTTTGTTAAGGGCAGATCCTGCCTCTTAAACCTGGTTGATTTCTTTGAAACAGTCACCAAGGCCATAGACGAGGGGAAGGTGATCCACACAGCCTACCTGGACCTTGCAAAAGCCTTCGATACAATACCCCACTCGGGCATTAAAGATAAGCTCACCAGCTTAAATATAAACCCCTATGTCACTAGATGGATTGCAAACTGGCTCAAGGACAGAATCCACATGGTTAGAATTTCTGGAGCCATGTCAGACTCCAAACCAGTTACAAGTGGTGTCCCACAAGGCTCAGTCCTGGGACCTCTCTTGTTCGGTATATATTTCTCAGAGGTACAGGCCAACACGGAAGGACTGTGGCTGACCAGATTCGCAGATGACTGCAAACTGGGTGCCATAATCAACTCTCCAGCCGACACAAGCATCCTCCAAAAGGGCCTCATAGAAACAGACAACTGGTGCCAGAGCCATGGCCTCAAGCTAAATGCCAAAAAGTGTATAGTCATCCCCTTTGGTAAAAACAAAGTGCCCACAAATTACCACATAGGTGGTAATCCATTAAGTACAGAAGAAGTAATTAGGGACCTGGGGACCCAAGTTGATAGCAATCTCTCATTTGACAACCACGTGGCCAAAGTGGTTAGAAAAACATTTTATATTGCCCACCTAATCATGAAGGGATTCACATCTAGATCAGGGGAGGTCATCGTGCCTCTTTACTCATCCCTCATCAGGCCCATAATTGAGTACAATGCCCCTTTTGGGATGTACCTTACCAGACACCTGCAGCAACTGGAAAGACCCCAAATGTACCTCACCAGGAGGATCAAAGGGCTCAAACAGATGCCATATGCTGCCCGGTTAAAGAAACTCCAGCTCTACTCAGTGGCATACCGCCTGTTCAGAGGCGATCTGTGCCTGATGTATAAAGCCATGTCCAACCCGGAATTAATGGACATGCTGCACCTCAGAAAATCCAAATCCCATCGAGCTACGAGCTCGAGAGACTTGAACCTCAGCACTGAAATAAATAGGACATGCTGGAGGGACAGATTCATAACCCAGAGGCTCCCTTCACTCTGGAATAAAATCCCAGTCCAGGTTAGGCAGAGTCCCTCATTGACTCTCTTCAAGAGGAATTTTGATGAGTGGATGGGAGATCGTAGGTTTACCCCGGGTATCACTTCTGTGTCACTGTTAGACAGAGGCACAGTATACTAACCTCGAAAAAGGGCATAGCAAAATAAATTTAAAATGGGTGGCGAAAGCCAAACACATTCTGGCTAGGCTTATAAATGCCCTAGGGCAGATAGCCTAGATGGTTCCATACATAGCCGGCCTTAGGCATAGGCCTAGGGTTCTGCTCTAGTAGGGGTGCTTTTCCAGTATTTATTTGGTGTAGGTAGACCAGGATGGGGGCACCAGGTCTTGTGGTGGAGGGTACCGTAAAGCCCTTTTGCCTAGGGCACCAGTTGATCTAAGGCCACTCCTGGTTTCATAGAAGCAGTATTCCCAGTGATACATACCTGTCCACTGTGCATGCTAGAGTTGGGTGTATACATAACATTGTAGCAATACAACAAACTCCAAATCACTTGAGCCCGCTGCTCTGGAAAGTCTGCTGGGAATGAGACTGTGCAGTTCATTAAGCATTACTGAATCACAGAAAATGTATTTTATAACTATTTTATTATTTGTAACAAATTTACACTGCAAATACAATATTTTATGCTCATTCTTTCTCAGTTAAAGCCTGGACACAGACCACAGGATCCTGACTGCCACTATCTGCTGGGTAAGAGCTTCACAGTGCTACACTCTGCTAACGTCCCATTCCCCCACAGGGGTGAGTATATGACAGTTCCTGTAGCGCAGTAGATCACTGTTCTGCCTCATTCCATTTCTTCCACCTGCAGCCCATGATCCCTATGTCTTAGCAGCCCAGAGCACCCACAATATTTACAAGGGGTGTTGCTGCTGCTGGACTGGGTATCAAACACATTTCCCTCACCTAAGGGAGGTGAACCAACTATTCTCTCTCATTTCTTCCTTTTTTTTGTTTTTGCTAGAGTTTCCTACTGAAAATGTAGTAACGACACTGCACATAGATGACACCTTAATCCTTTGCTAATGGGTCATCTTTGTCAAACTTTATTTTAACCAGTAAACATAAAGTTATAGAAATGAGATCTAGCTGTTGTTTGTTCTAGTCTAAATTCAATTTATTTAATTATTTTTTCTTTACCATATGTATAGTGTCCCTACACAACTCAGAAAATAATATTCCCAGATAATCCGTATGCAAACTTCAAGTCATATAACCATGCCAGTTTCAGTAGGCCCGTGGGCTAACCTTGCATGTCTCGGTGGTATTCAACTACTCTCCTGACTTGCACCTGCTCTTCTCACCATTTATATATATGGATGTACTAACAAAAAAACAAACAAAAAAACAAATGTTGACATCAACATAAAATTGTCGAAAAAGGAACATCACCAAATTGTTGCACATGCACCAAGAAATAACCTCAGAGTATGCAACTTTAAAGCTCTGCTTTTTTTTTCAAATTCCCCAACTCCTGAGAATGCACAGTCTTGCACAACTGTCAACCACCTCTTTTGTCAATTAAAGTGTGTCAACAAAACAGAGGGTGACTTTAATTATTTTCAGCTTAATTAATGGATGCCATCCCTCTCTCTCTCTCTCTCTTTATACACACACACACACACACACACACACACACACACACACACACACACACACACACACACACACACACACACACACACAGACATACATGTGTGTTTGTCTATACTTGTATACATACACAAACACGTGTGTGTGTGTGTGTGTGTGTGTGTGTGTGTGTGTGTGTGTGTGTGTGTGTGTGTGTGTGTGTGTGTGTGTGTATAGAGAGATACATGTGTGCATATGTATAATTTATATATCATTATGTTGACTCATAAGGGAGAATTACAAATACTAGAACAAAAAGGAGATAGTCACAATATTCTAAATGACTACTAACAGCAAATCGAATAACAGTGACTACTTCTCTCCCACTAAAAATTCCTGTACCAGTAAACCTCAGACTCAAAACTGAAATCAGGTCAGGTCAAGTCAATCAAAGTAAACTTTACTGTAATTTAAACTCCAACAAGTGCAAGTGAATGAAATTATGTTACTCCAGGCTCGATGTGCAAACATCTAACATATACAACACTTCACATTACTACATTTAGACATTTCTACTACATAACATCTTCTGCTTTACATATCAGCAGGCATTTACTAAGCTAAAGAGATGGTATTTATTGCAAAGAATTCCACAGCTACTTCTTATTGCACAGGGTACTGTTGGCACTAGTCTAAGGAAACGTGATATTTATTGCACACAAATTTCACAGCTGTTACTATTGCACAGAAATAAGATAATACTCTATTGGATTAATTGCACAGTGTATTTAAGACCTTTTAAGGTTATTGCATACAAATATGCTTCTCACTCATCACACTACCTAATGTTCTTGATGTCAAGCAAGATGTAAGTTGCTGTTGGAGTTCAGTAGCTTGATGGCCAGGGAAGAAAAGCTTCTGCTAAATCTAGCCATTTTGCAACATACGTTACAATAACTTCTCCCAGATGTTAGGTGCAGGAACAGTCCATAAGTAGGGTGAGTGCAGTCCATGGCTATTTTCCTGGCTCTGTTGAGACAACAAGTCTGGTGCAAGTCTTGAATTGATGGTAGAGTGATCCTAGTAATCTTTTCTGCTGCTTTGGAGGGACTTTCCATCTGTGGTGGAGCAGTTACCATACCAAGATGTAAAACTGTTTGTCAGGATGCTATCAGTTGTGCCCCTGTAGAAGGTTGTGAGAACAGGGGCTGGTAGATTTGCTCTTCTCAACCTTCACAGAAAGTGTAGGCATTGCTGTGCTTTCTTGACAATGGCATTTGTGTTCACAGACCAAGACACTTCTTCTGAGATGTGCACCCCAAGAAACTTGGTGCTTTATACCCTATCCACTGTTTCTCCATTGATTGTGAATGGGGAATGTTTCTTATGGTTTCTTCTGAAATCCACTATTACCTTCCTGCTCTTCTTCACATTGGGTGTCAGATTGTTTTTACCACACCAAGTTATCAGTTGTCTCACCTCCTGACTATAGGCTGTTTCCTTCTCATTGCTGATGAGACCCACAACTGTGGTATGATCTGCAAACTTGAGTATATGAGTACACCTGTACTTGTACAGTCATGTGTTAGCAGAGTGAATAGCAGAAGGCCCAGAACACAGCCTTGAGGTACACCTGTGCTCAAGGTGATACTATTTGAGGTGTTCTTTCCTGCACGTACTGTTTGTGGCCTTTCAGTAAGAAAGTCCAGAATCCAGTTGCACATTGGAGTGCTGACACCTAGTTGATTTAGCTTCTCTATCAATTGCTGAGGTATGACTGTGTTGAATGCTGAACTGAAATCAATGAATAACATGCACACATAGCTGTTGTTGTTTTCCAGGTGGTCCAAACATAGATGGAGTACCAGTGAAATACCATCCACTATGGAACGATTTGGTTTGTATGCAAACTAGAGTGCATCCATGGATGACGGAAATCTGAATGTTAAGTGGTCCATGACCAGACCTTCTCAGCACATCATTGATATGGAGGTGAGAGCCACAGGGCGGTAGACATTGAGGTCCTTTGGTGAAGACTTCTTAGGCAGAGGTATTATGGTGGTGTTATTGAAGCACCTGGGAACAATGGCCTGTTTCAATGAGGTATTGAATATGTCTGTGAGTACATTTGTCAGTTGCCCAGCAAAGTCTCTTAGGACCCTTCCCAGAATTTTATCAGGACCAGCTGCTTTCTCAGATTTATCCTCCTCAGATTCTGTGGACATCAATCAGATTTAGGCTGAGCACTTCTTTGTTTTGGCTTTTTCGAGCTGTCATTGGTTTTGTGTTGTTTCCTTCTAAAAGCTACTGAAATATATGTTGAGCTTGTTGAGGAATTCAGTGTTGTCCTCACACTGAGAAGAAGTGGGCTTGTAATCTGCTATGGCCTGAATTTCTTGCTATGCTCGCCTCATGTCCTTTTCATCAGAGAAGTGATTTTGGAATTTCTGACCTTATGCTCTTTGGTCTCACACCATTTTTAAGTTCGCCTGGTGTGCCTGAGCCCATCCTTATTTCCTTCCTTGAAGGCAGTGCTCCTTGCTTTCAGGAACTCATATACTCTACTTGTGAGCCAGGGCTTCTGGTTGGCCTGTGTGATGATGCACTTGTTGACTGTTACATCATCTACACATTTGAATATGTAACCCAACACAGACTCTGTGTGCTACTCCAGGTTGGTTTGCTGATTTACAGTGGCTGCCTCTCTGAACAGATTCAAGCCTGTGCATTTAAAGCAATTCTGGAGTTCTGCTACTGCTCCATCTGGCCATACCCTTATTTGCTTTTTGGAGGGTTTTCTTCTGGTTAGTAATGGTCTGTACACTGGAACTAATATCTAATCAAGGGTGATTGGACTAGAGCTCAGAGACAGCATCCTTATTGGCTAGTTTGACTTCAAAGGGTTATTTCTTGTTTTATTTAAGCCTAGCGTTTGCACTTGTTTGTGTGCAGCACACTATGTGCACTGCCACGTAGTGATGGTTACCACTGGTGGTTATAGACGCAAATGTTTTGCTTGTTAAATTTCCCCTTAGCACTTTGTTTGTGGTCCTCCAGAGGTTTTTTGCAGCCCTGCTCTACTGTCAGGTGGAACACTAAACCTAGCCTCAGAGGTACCAACATACCTCTCACCCACTAGCCATTCCTAAGTGTGACCTCTTTTCTTGACCATGAAAATTTACCTAACACTATGGATGAACAATTTCCCACAGTTTCTTCAGCCAGCTTGGTCGACATGGGCATCCTGAGGCAGTGTAGCAACTGCCTCATGTTCACCAACAACTGTCTACTCCTAGTCCACACAAGCTTAACATGTGAGATATGCAACTATATTAAGAAAATGGAATCCATGCTCTCTCACACGCCAGTCAGTACATATGACAATGAGCAGGTTGTCAGCATGCACACCTCACTGCCTACTCCACCCAAACACACATCACACAAACCTACATATGCAGAGGCCCTCACCAGAAACGTACCTAAACACCAGAGACCTTCCAAACACAAATACAAGCACGCTACACATAATACTTCCTCTGCAAAACACAATACACATAATAGCTCATGCAGCAGTGTCTCACCTGCCAAGCTATTAAGGCAAAACACAAAACCAAACATATTAGTCATAGGTGATCCTATTGTGAGACACACAGATGTTCCTCTCACCAGGCTGGATAAGGAAAAGGTCATGGTCAGCTGTCTGTCAGGTCCCAGGATACACCATATCACACATGCACTCAAGTCTCTTAGCAACAGGTACTATTATAATTCAATCATAGTCCATGTCAGTGTGAATGACTTAATATGTACCTCTCTGGCCTATATGATGAGAGACATGACTGAGCTCTCAGATTATGTGTCTCAGGCAGGTATGTCTCTAGCCTTAATCAGCATTTTACCTTCACCTAGGATGATGCCTCACTACAAACAGAAAATGATTGACTTCAATAAATGGCTTAGTTTCTGGTGTCACTCTAAGGGGATCCAGTATTTGTCAGCCTGGGATGACATGATTGACAGACCTTGATGCTTTGCCAGAGATGGTTTTCATCTGTCACCCCTGGGATTTCGGCTACTGGTAAGGCTCTTGCCACCCCCATAGTGCCTTTTCTAGGCAGTGTCTCAAGGACTAAATTCCCAACATAAAAACTCCATCTAAAAACAACCTCAGTGTTATGCTGCTAAATGCTAGGAGGCTTAACATGAAATTGCACTCACTGGAAGCAGTCCTCACCTTGGAAGACGTAGACATTTGTGCAGTCATGGAGACCTGGTGGAGAGTGTGATATCCGTGCACTGGCCCAGCAGTCAAGGAGCCTCAATCCTTACCACTAACACCAGTGAGGGGCATCCATATAGGGAAAGGATAATTAATACACACACAATAAAGTACAATTTCCCTTAAGAGCACACAGAGATCACAGTCAGTCCCTTTCTCTCCAGGTCCCCAATAAGACTCCCCACTGGCACAGCTATAGGGTCCAGATCGCAGCCTAGTGGGCAAGCTAAAACCTCCAGTACCCTCTCTGTCCAACCAGTGCTTCATGTCATTGCCCAAGTAGCTGACACACACACACTTTGAGATAAGAGTTTATACAACCACACAGACACTCCTGGGGAAGGCTGGCACAGGTTTCCCACCTGTGCCCCTTTTACCCAGACTATACAGTAGCAATCACTGCCATGACCCAGCTAATATTTATCAGCTACTCAAAGACCCTTATGAAAGGGTGTCCAATTATACTATGCAATATTATTATCCAAATGGTAAGTGCAACCAAACAGTCAAGACTTATTTGGAGTGACTTGGTACAGTATCACTATATACATGCAATGTACGCTTAGAGGTTAAATTATCTCTACACAAAACAGCCACAGTTGAAAGGTTTAAAAATATTTAATAATAAATAATAAAAACACAAGGCAATACTTTTTACTACACAGTGCCAGTCAAGAGTTCAGAGATCACAGAGAAATACTTAAAATAATACAGTAGAAAAGTTCTGACATCAACACAGAAAAACACTTAGTCTAATATTCCTAATTCATAGCTATTTCTAAGAGAAAAAAACAGTTCTAACATCCTACTTACATATAGACACAGGCAGAGTGGTGAGTTGGATATTCTCAAGACAAATGCTCTAATGCTTTCATTCTTTCTGTCCTTAAAATGATAACACAGTACCACTGATTCATTTCAGATTGCATCATTTCTTATTGGTTCCCAGGATAACAGACTCTCGGAGGTTAATAGCCCTTTTGATCTTGCAGCTGGTCAGGAACCAGAGCAATAAAAGAAATTATACATGCAAATTCTAGCAATTAACTCTGGCCTCAAAACAGAAGGGAGAATGCCTTTATCTGGACATCTCGGCTCCGTATTTTGACATCAAAGAATTGACTTATCAGCTTTGTTAAAGCAGAGTGTGCTTTTGTTATATTTTTGCAGTTCCACATTTAACACCAGATTTTCCCATTTAAGAGCAAGCCTGTGGCTTATATTAATATTTACAAATGACAAGAATTAGCTACAAAATTCTATCTGGCTAGGCTGGCAGCCTTCACCTATCTTCACACATCTCTCTGCCAGGGAACACAATCTAGTTTTTCAAGTGACCCTTGAAAAACGTTGCTTGAGAGGGTTAGGTTTCTATCTGAGTATACCTTACCCCATTCTCTGTCTTGAGAGCCCATCTGCGTTGGCATTGCTAATCCCACTGCAGTGCTGCACTGACATATGAATGCTTGCAACCCTAGGCTCCATCTTAGCAACTTGGCATTTTGCTGGCCGGCTCTGTGTAACTATGTTAGGGGGATGTGATCTGTCACTACAGAGAATTTTCTTCCATACAGATAAGGCTGAAGTTTCTGCAGTGCTCACACTATGGCTAGACATTCCTTTTCTACAGCTGCATAGCATTCCTCCCTTGGTTGGAGCCTACAACTGAGATAAACCACTGGGCGCTCTTCTCCCTCTGAAGAAATCTAGCTAAGTATAGCCCCCATCCCATGGTTTGAAGCATCAACCTACACAACAAATTCTTTGCTGTAATCTGGACTGGCTAACACAGGGGGGGGGGGTCCTCCCAAAGCTTCCTTAAGCTCCTGGAATGCCTGCCCACATGCTGGGGAACATACTACATTATCTGGCCTGTTATTCCTTGTCAGGTCTGTGAGGGGAGCAGCTAAGGTACTATAACTGGGGACAAACTCTCTGTAGTACCCTGCTGTCCCTAAGAATGCCCTCACCTGATTTTTGGTAACAGGTGCAGGCCATGCCTGAATGGCTTCTACTTTGGCAGGTTCTGGCCTGATCTTACCACTCCCCACACTATGTCCCAGGTAGGAGACCTGTGCCATACCCACCTGACATTTGCTGGGCTTAATGGTCAACCCTGCCCTCTGTAGTCTGTCCAGCACCTCCCTGACATGCTGAAAGTGCTCTGGCCAGGAATGGCTGTAGATGGCAATATCATCTAGGTAAGCAAGAGCAAACCCTCCTGCTCCTACTAGGATATTATCCACCAGCCTCTGGAAAGTTGCTGGGGCATTTGTCATCCCAAAGGGCATCTTTGTGAACTCATACAAGCCAAAAGGAGTCACAAAGGCTGACTTCTCTTTAGCAGTGGGAGTCAAGGGCACCTGCCAGTAACCCTTGGTAAGATCACTGGTTGTAAGATACTTAGCCCCAACCATGCTGCTCTAGGGCCTCATCTGTCCTAGGCATGGGGTAAACATCTGACTCTATGTATCTATTTAATTTCCTGTAGTCCACATAGAACCTGGTGCTGCCATCCTTTGGCACCAGCACCACTGGGGAGGCACAGGGACTGTTGGACTCTTGAATCACCCCTAATTCCAGCATCTCCTGTATCTCCTCCCTCAGAGTCTGTTTGACTCTCTCAGGCACACTATAAGGGATCTGTCTAATAGGCCTTTGGGGTCCTATATCCACCTGGTGATGCACCAGGTGGGTGCACCCTGGTTTCCCAGTGAACATGTCCCCAAACTCCTGTAACACTGCTCAGATTTCCCAAACCTGGGTAGGAGATAGCTGCTGGGACATTGTTACCCCTTCCATTGAGGTGTCAGTCCGATCAGTCACCAGATCTCCCTTAGACTCCTCCTTCGATCCAATGCAAATGCACAGCACAAGGGCCTCCCTATCATGGTAAGGTTTCATGATATTAACATGGTACAATATGTGCCCCTGCTTCCTGCCTCCTGCCTAGCAGTTCCACCATGTAGTTAAAATCACTTACCTTTCTTACCAGCTTGTAGGGTCCCTACCAAGCTGCTTGCAGCTTGTTGTGTCTGACAGGAATGAGAACCATTACCTGATGCCCCACAGCATACTCTCTAGCTCGAGCATTCCTGTCATACCACACCTTTTTTCTGTTATTGGGCTTCTGCCAGGTTCTCCTGGGCCAAGCCCATGAGTTCCCTGAGCCTTGTCCTGATGTTTAGGACATATGCCACAACAGACTCCTTGTGAGGTTCACACTCACCTTCCCACTCATCTCAAATTAAATCTAGAGGTGCCATCACCCTATGCCTATGCAGGAACTGGAATGCTGAAAAACCTGTGGATTCCTGGGGAACCTCTCTGTAAGCAAACAACAGATGGAGCAAATATTTGTTCCACACCCTCTTAAACTGGTCTGCAAATCCCCATAGCATGGACTTGATTATAGAGTTTAACCTCTCAACCAGACCATTAATCTGGGGATGGTAGGGGGTGGTCTTCAGGTGCTTCACCCCACAGTACTTCAACAGACAAGCCAGCAGGTCTGACATGAAATTGACACTTCTGTCAGTCAGTATATCTTTTGGGAAACCTACCCTGCTGAAAATTTCTAACAAAGAATTTGCCACCTGTTCTGCCTCAATGGAGGACAGAGCCACTGCTTCAGGGTATCGTGTAGCATAATCCACTACTACTAGGATATACTTTTTCCCTGTGGAACTTGGGGTACTCTTAGGCCCCACAATATCCATAGCCACCCTTTGAAATTGCTCCTCAATCACAGTCAAAGGCATCAAAGGAGCTCTCACCTTGTCTGTTGCCTTGCCTACCTTTTGGTACTGCTCACAGGTCCTGCAGTACCCTATTACATCTTTGGAAATTCCAGGCCAATAGAAGTTCTGCATAATACTTCTCTTTGTACATTTTATGCTCATATGACCTGCAAAGGGAATATCATGGGCTATGGCTAGAAGTGCCAGATGGTAGGTTCTAGGCACTACCAACTGCTGTACCCTCTCACCTTCTAACCCTCCCTCAGGGGTCCACTCTCTATACAGTAACCCTTTGTCCCAGTATACAGATTCCTTCTTCTGTTGAGAATCAGGTGCCTCACTAGCTACCTGTCTCAGGCCTTGCAATGTAGGGTCCGAGAGCTGAGCCTGTCTCAACTCTCTCTTTGTAACCCTTGCCAGCTCCCCTTCCACAGGAAGTCTGCCATCCTCTGACAGTGGTGCCTCACTGTCAGCCTGGTTACTACTACTCACCTCTACCTTTGCAGTCACTCTGTCCAAGGCAACATCACTACCCACATGCAGCTGTGGCTCACATTCAGCCTCACTGCTACAGAGTAGCTCCCTCCCTGAAGTAACTACCTCACTAGTCCTGGCTGCAAGTGTGCAGTTTGTCTGGGTCTCCCCCAGGTTACCAGACCCACATGCTTAACTCCCCTGTCTGATTGCGTGTAACTGCATAAGCACATAGTGCTGCCTCATCCAAATTCTTCCCTGTCAAGACATCTGCAGGATGGTAGTTCAGAACCCCTGTTGTCTCAAGACAACCTACTATTGGCATTTTGTCTTCCCCACTTACTGGCTCTCTCACCTTTTATTCCCCACCTTGCCTCCAGGGACATCTGTATGCCACATGGCCCCACTGGTTGCATTCAAAACATTTAACGCTAGGTCCAGGACATGTACCTGGACTAGTGGCTTCTCATGCTACTGGCAGATTCTGTTGGGGCAGTCTGTGCTGCCCACCATGGGTTCCTTTAGACCCATGAGCAATACTGTGGGTCCCTTTCTTGTGCAGGGATGCCCTGCTTGCTAGGTATAGGTCTCCCTTCTTCTCCAACTCATCTGAAGTAGCACACTCTCTATCAGCTAACCAGATCCTAATGTCCTCAGGCAAAGTGCTAACGGCTTGTTCCCTCACCAAAAGGTCTGCAAGCCCTTCAAAATTGGTGACTTGACATCCACTCACCCACCTATGAAAATAAGTGCTCAGTTCAGCAACATATTCACACACACTTTTATCTGCCTTGCGTCTATGCTCACAAAACTTTTTCCTATACATTTCAGGTGTTAGCTTAAACAATTCTAACAAAAAGTTCTTAACAGTAGTATAATTAAAACAGTCAATGTCAGACATTTTAGACAACACAGTTATAGGTTTGCCATTGAACCATACCCAGAGCCATTGGTCAACATCATACTGTTTACAGACCCTCTCAAACATAGGAATGAATCTATCAAAATGATTCCCCTCTTTAAACTGTGGAAGAAATTTACTGACCTTTTGTGCTTCTGGGGTCCAGTTACCCCCTTCCCTATTACCTCCATGACTCTGGCGAAGAGTCAGCATCTCCTTCTCATGCTGCCTCTGCCTTTCCTTTTCCAGGCATAAGATTTTCCCATTCTCCTCAGCCTGCAGACATCTCAGTCTCTCAGCTGCTTCTATTTCCAAATGCCTGGCCTCAAACTCAAGTCTCTTTAGCTCCAGATGGATTTTTAAGTCCTCTGCAGAAAGGTTGAGCTGTCCATTCTCTGAGGGTGGCACATCTCCATTGCCAGTGCGATCGTCCTCCTGGCTGCTGTTTTCTGATGCAGCTGTGACCAAAGCTGCAATCATGTCTGCCTTAGTTAGGTTTCCATGCACCAGTCACCTAGCCTGGCACATCTCAGCCAACTGGCTCCTTGTCAGCTTTCCGTACTCCTCTGCTGACATGCTGTTTGCTCTCTCTGACTAACTAAGCTAACAAAAGAAATCAAACAATTGTGATCTGAACTGTGAGTATTCACTGTATGGCTGATTTAAGTACAAAACATCTTCAGTGATTACTGTACACAAGCTACAGGAATTCACTCTACCCACACCACTACAAGCCAATTAGTACTTGCCAACAAATTAATATGCGGTGTGGATATCCCACCACTGCCAAACAATTAATATGTGACACCCGTGCACTGGCCCAGCAATCAAGGAGCCTCAATCCTCATCACTAACACCAGTGAGGGGCATCCATATAGGGAAAGGATAATAAATACACACATAGTAAAGTACAGTTTCCCTTAAGAGCACACAGAGATCACAGTCAGTCTGGGGCTGGTTTCTCCCTTTCTCTCCAGGTCCCCAATAAGGCTCCCCACTGGCACAGCTATAGGGACCAGATCTCATCATACTGGGCAAGCTAAAACCTCCAGCACCCTCTCTGTCCAACCAGTGCTTTGTGTCCTTGCCCAAGTAGCTGACACACACACACACACACACACACACACACACACACACACACACACACACACACACACACACACACACATACACACACTTTGAGATAAGAGTTTATACAAGCACACAAACACTCCTGGAGAAGGCTGGCACAGGTTCTCCAGCTGTGCCCCTTTTACCCAGACTATACGGTACAAATTACTGCCACCACCCAGCTAATATTTATCAGCTACTCAAAGGCCCTTATGAAAGGGTGTCCAATTATACTGTGCAATATTATTATCCAAATGGTAAGTGCAACCAAACAGTTAAGACTTATTTGGAGTGACTTGGTACAGTATCACTATTTACTCTTAGAGCTTAAATTTTCTCTACACAAAACAGCCACAGTTGAAAGGTTTAAAAATATTTAATAATAAATAATAAAAACACAAGACAATACTTTGTACTACGCAGTGCCAGTCAAGAGTTCAGTGATCACAGAGAAATACTTAAAATAATACAGTAGGAAAGTTCTAACATCAACACAAAATAACACTTACTCTAATGTTCCCAATTCCTAGCTATTTCTATGAGAAAACACAGTTCTAAACTCCTACTGACATATAAACACAGGCAGAGTGGTGAGTTGGATGTTCTCAAGACAAATGCTCTAATGCTCTCATTCTTTCTGTCCTTAAATTGATAACACAGTACCACTAATTCATTTCAGATTACATGATTTCATTCTGGTTCCCAGGGTAACAGACTCTCAGAGGTTAATAGCCCTTTTGATCTTCCAGCTGGTCAGGAACCAGAGCAATAAAAGAAATTATACATGCAAATTCTAGCCATTAACTCTGGCCTCAAAACAATAGGCAGAATGCCTTTATCTAGACATCTCGGCTCCGAATTTTGACATCAAATAATTGACTTATTAGCTTTGTTGCAGCAGAGTGCACTGGTGTTACATTTTTGCAGTTCCATATTTAACACTATTTTTCCCTTTTAAGAGAACAAGCCTGTGACTTATATTAATATTTACAAATGACAGAATTATCTACAAAATTTTATCTGGCTAGGCTGGCAGCCTTCACCTATCTTCACAGAGTGCACCCCAGCATACTGGGTTACACCTCCTTCCACATGTTCAGACCACAAACTGAAGGTGTGAAGTCTAAAGGAGGTGGTGTTTCAATATATATTAAAGATAAATACACCTCCAGATTGGTTAAACAGTATGATTGCCTAGAGATACTTCAGGTACAATTAACCGTTGATAGGACCACTATTCAAGTCACTACCAGCTACAGGATCCCCACCATGAATCAGGACACCCACTCTTCCTATTTGGATCTACCTGAGTCTGTCAAGATACATCTGAACAGCATGGTTTTGGGCAACTTTAACTACCCATCCATTGACTGGGTAAATTGCTCATGAGGAAACTCACTTGGTTCCTCAACTTCATTAACTCCAGTGCCCTGGACCACCTGTTTGACACTCCCACAAGGGGTGCCAACATCCACAATCTGATGCTTACCAATATGGGGGACAACTGTAGCATCCCCACTGTGAGGTCTTCTCTGGTGAGATCTGATGATAAATCAGTCTCTTTCAAAGTAACTATCACACCTGACCACCGTCCAGCAGCAACTAAACTAAAAAATTTCTCCAAAGCAGATTATAACCTCTTATGGGAATGTATAAATGGCTTCACTGTACCTTTCATCTCAGATGGAGCTGAGAACTATGCCAAGTTCTACACCAATGCTTTATACAAACATTTGTATAATTGCATTGACTTGGCTGTACCAGACAGGACCAAAACTAGCTCCTCAAGGAAGAACAAACCTGCCTAGTGGAGAACTGCCATTAAAAGGCTTTACAATAAGAGGAATAAACTGCTAAGAGTAAGAGGAAGTGAGCCATAAACTGAAAAACTCCCTCCTCAGCTTAAACAAGCAAATAGGACTTCTTGTGAAGTCCTCCAAAGAAAACTATGAATCCAAATTAACTTCCTCAACTAAGGATAACGATAAGGCATTCTTTAGTTACATCTGTAACCTAAAAGGAAAGGCCCAGATTTGTGCAGAATTAGAAGTTATGTACTCACCATAACATTCCATCTGAGTAGGTGTATTCATTTGTCTGCAACCTGTGGGTTATGGATCCGATATCGGATCCGAACCGGCATGGTTTACCAGCTATGGATCCAAGCTCTCAGCTCCTCCCCTCACCCATAATGCCCTGCTCTACCCTCATGACCTCAGATCGAGTTTGCCAAAAGCAATAACACCCTGAAAAGGGTAACAGAACATATGCAGGAAACTGAAAGGCCAGGGGGATAGGAGGGCGGGATGGTTGCAGACAAATGAATACACCTACTCAGATGGAACGTTATGGTGAGTACATAACTTCTAAATCTGAAGTAGGAGATTCATTTGTCTGCAACCTGTGGGACAGAGTCCCCAGCTACCTGAATCTTGGGCGGCCATCATGGAAGGATATTCCGGAGCACCGCGGAGCCAAAGGATGCTCTACCCCTAGATGCAAGATCCAACTTGTAGTGGGAAATAAAAGTATGAGATGAAGCCCACGTGGCTGCTGCACAAATATCATCTAGAGGAATCCTAGCCTTAAAGGCTGCCGAGGTAGAGACTGACCGGGTTGAATGGGTGTACACCCTCCCGTGCGGGCCTTCCTGAAGCTTGATAAGCCAATAAGATACATTGTGAAATCCAGCGAGACAGTGAGACTTTAGAAATTGGCTTGCCCAAATTAAATTTAGCAAAGGAAATGAACAACTGGTCAGATTGCCTATGACCAGCCGTCCTGTTTAGATAAAATCTAAGTTGCCTGTGAACATCTAAGGAGTGAAGCTTGTATTCACCTTTGTTTTCATATTTAGGAAAGAAAACAGGGAGGTTAATGGATTGATTAATGTTTGCTTCAGAAGCTACTTTAGGAAGAAAGGACGGGTTGGTCCTGAGGTAAACACGGTCCGGATGAAAGACCAAGTAAGGAGGTTTAGCTGATAATGCTTGGAGCTCTGAAACTCTCTTGGTCAAGTAATGGCTACTAAGAAGGCAGTCTTGAACGACAAGAATTTGAGATCTACCGTAGCCGGTTCAAGGGGCGGTCAAGGCCTGGAGAACTAAGGAAAGGTCCCAGGGAGGAACCGCTTGTTTTACAGGGGGCCTGAGAAGGAAAGTACCTTTAAGGAAAATTTTACACAACTTGGCCGACATGAGTGGATTGGAGTCATGACCAATGTGATAATGTGAAATTGCCACAAGTTGTACTTTGACCGTGGAACTGCTGGCACCATCGTTAAAAAGAGTGGTTAAGAAATCAAGCACTAAAGGGAGAGGAACTGTGAAGGGGTTTAGGCCTTGCCGCTCCACCCACAAAGAAAACCGTTTCCACTTGCTACGGTAGACTTTCCTAGTGGATGGTTTATGAGCTGCCACCAGGATCGCCTTAACAGGTGACGAAATACCGGGAGTCCTGATCAAGAGTGGAACTGGAGCAGCCAAGCGGTCAGCTTCAGGTTGTCCAGGTTCGGAGGAGATAAGCGGGATGGATGAGATATCAGATCCGGAATGGGATCTAGAATCCAAGGAGGATTCACAGAGTGAGACCTTAGGAAGGGGAACCAGATCTGTCAAGGCCAAAACGGAGCAATGAGAATCATTCTGCACTCCAACCGAGAGGCTTTCTGAAGAACTTGGAGCATCAGAGGCAAGGGGGGATAAGCATAAAGAAGACCGGGTGGCCAAGCATGCACCAGAGCGTCTCTTGGGGAACCTCCTGGAGGAGGTATCAGAGCGAAAAAACTGTCGCACTTGGTGTTTGAGGGAGAGGCAAAAAGATCACAAGAAGGAGTTCCCCACCGTGCGAATATGCGTTCCGCTACTTGAGTATTGAGAGACCACTCGTAAGGGGTGAGAATCGTGCGACTGAGCTTGTCCGCCAGGATGTTGGACCGACCCGGAATGTGCGTTGCTATGAGAAAGCGGTTGGTGGAGATTGCCCATTCCCAAACTCTCATGGCTTCTCGACAAAGAGGGTAAGACCTGGTTCCTCCTTGCTTGTTGATATACCAGACAACCGACATGTTGTCCGATTGAATCGCAATCGTTCCCAAGGGAAGAAAGGCCTGAAGTGCTAGCAACGCTAAGAGCACTGCTCTCATCTCTAGAACGTTGATATGCAGTAAGGTCTGTGAATTGTTCCACGTGCCTTGGACGGTCCGGCCTGCAAAATGCCCCCCCCACCCGAGGCGGGAGGCGTCCGTGGTCACCGTGGCGAGAGGGGGAGAAGCACAAAATGGGCGGCCTCCGTGGAGATCTGGAGAGTGAAGCCACCACAGGAGGGACCACTTGCAAGCCTTGCTGATCGTAATGGGATGATGCATAGGAAGAGCAAGGTATGACCACTGTACTAGGAGTGTCCACTGGAGGATGCGCATATTGAACCTGGCGAGAGGAAGAAGTGCTATAGCAGACGCCATGGACCCTAGAGCCCTCAGGACCAACTCCGCCGGAACTGAGCTTGAGTGGAGAATGGCCCGCACCTGGAGCTGCAGATTTTGAACTCTGTCCACAGTGAGGAAGGCTTTTAAACCCCTTGTGTCTAACCTGGCACCTATAAAATTTATGAACTGTGTGGGTGCTAGGTTGGATTTTTTTGTATTTACAGTGATGCCCAGACTGGGAGCAAGATGGAGAAAGGAGTCTCATGCCAATAGTAGTAGATGCCTTGTTGGGGCGGTAAGGAGCCAGTCGTCCAGGTAGGGAAAGACCTGCACCCCCTGAAGCCTCAGGTGGGCCGCTACCACTGCTAATACTTTGGTGAACACCCTGGGGGCTGTGGTGAGACCAAAGGGAAGGACCCGGAACTGGTAGTGACTGGCTCCCAGCTGGAAGCGGAGAAACCTCCTGGAGTGCCTGTCCATTAGTATATGGTAGTACGCATCCTTGAGGTCTATGGAGCACATCCAGTGATTTTCTCCCAGAAGGGGGAGAATAGATTGCAGAGTGACCATTCGGAACTTCTCCTTGGGAACTGCCAGGTTCAAGAGAGAAAGGTCTAAAATTGGTCTTAGATCCCCAGTCTTTTTTGGCACTAAAAAGAACCTGGAGTAGAACCCTGATCCGATCTGGTCTGGGGGGACGGGCTGGATGGCTCTTTTCTTTAGCAGATGGCCAATTTCTGCCAAAGCGGCCTCCCGTTGACCGGGTGGAACGTCGGGGAGGGACTTCAATTTTGGCAAGTGACGAAAGGGAATACGGTATCCTCTGGATATGATCTGGAGAACCCAGCGGTCTGATGTTATGGACTCCCATGCCGCTAGGTGCTCCGAAAAACGTCCCCCGACTGCCTCCAGAGTGGAGCAGCCGGGCAACCCCTCAGGGTTGCTGCGCGGGCCGTTCAGAGAAGGGTTC
Source organism: Protopterus annectens (assembly GCF_019279795.1). NCBI lineage: Eukaryota > Metazoa > Chordata > Ceratodontiformes > Protopteridae > Protopterus > Protopterus annectens. The sequence goes on along the minus strand of NC_056751.1, from coordinate 718,592,721 downwards.
TCTGGACCCGAAGTTCCTGGGAGCCCCTCTGCCTCTAGGGCGGCGTCCTCCCTGTCCTCCTCTGCCACGGAAGGACTGGTTGTCCGGAGCAGGCTGGGATTGCTGCGACTTCCGGAACCACATCTTCTTCTGACCCTTTTGGTTCCTAGAATAGGGCCTCTGGGGTGCAGAGAAGCGGATTCCGACAGCAGACAGTGTCTTCCCGTCCTTCTCGCTCTGGGTCAAAGTGTCGCGAACAGTTTTGCCAAAGAGGGCAGAACCATCGAAGGGGGCGTTTGCAAATGACGCTTTGAAGGGCTCTGAGAAATCGCAATGACGGAGCCAGGCCTGATGTCGAGTAACTAGACCTGCCCCTGCGGCTCTAGCGGCGCCTTCCATAGCATGGGAGAGTAGCCGCATAGAGGTATTGGTAATGGACCTGAGAGTGGCCATGCGGGTGGAGTGCAGCACTTTGTCCTCCTCCGACATGGACTCTGGGGGAGATGCAGCGTATTCTTTAATAAGATCGCGCTGCATCCTAATCACATGTGCCAGGTAGTTCAACACCCTTACCGAGAAGGTCACTGAACTAAACATCCGCTTCCCCAAGCGGTCCATCATCCGAGACTCCTTGCTCGGGGGATGGACTGAGGGACTCTCCTGAGCAAGTTCCCTCTTGGTGGCCGCCGCCGTCAACATGGCATCTACCGGAGGCCCCTTACTCCAATGGGCACGGTCAGCCGGGGGACTGAGTATCCGGTCGGGCCTTTTAGGGATTGGCTCCACGGTGTCCGGTTCCTTCCACGCCCTGGTGGTAATGAGGTCCACCAGGGGGTCAGCAGGAGGGGACACCCAAGAGGTAGACGGGCCCACTTCAAATGCCTCCAAGAACACGGACTCGTCCGAGGAAGACTTGGGGGCAGACCACCCCCCCCTTATGCGGAGCATTTCCATGATGTCTCCAAATGAGACATCCTCGGGGGGTGACCGTGGGGAGCCTTCCCCTTCCACCAAATCTGTGTCTTCCGTGAGAGACTCAGGGGAGTCAATGTGCTTCCTTTTGCACGTATGCTTGCGAGGAACATCCTCTGGGGGGCTGTCAGAGGACTCCTCACAAGCAGTAACCTGTTCCAGGGGAACAGCTTGGGGCACAGGAGCGGGCTGTCCCAAGGGCCGGATGGTGGAAGCCTGACCCAGTGCAGAGGGAGCGCGGGACGGAGCCGAAACAAGTGCCGGGGGTCCGGAGACCCTCAACAGGGCCCTCTCCACTACATCAAAAGCCGAAGGTGAGCCAACCTCGACCAAAGGATCCGACAATCGGCTCCCCCTCGGATCCGAGGAGTGTATCGGAGCCGGCACCGAAGCGCTCGGATCCGAAGGGACAGTGCGCTCTGACAAAGATGGCGCCGAAGGAGCACTGATCCCCCCGGATCCGAAGCTCGGATCCAGGCTCCGAGAGGTTGGATCCGATCCACTCGAGGGCAGGGTCGGATCCGAAGTACCAAGTACTATCGGCGCCGACCCATCCCCGGCTCCGAAGCTGCTCGGCTCCAACTGCTCCGAACCCGGTTAGCGGGTCGGAGAAGGAGCAATTGGCTTGAAAAAGGGGGTCGAGCTCCCCAGAGGGGAGGCAAGAGCACTCCCATCTGCATCTGGGCCTGGATGAACCTTCTCATCATCCGGTCCAGATCAGCGTCCGACAGGCTATAAGTTGATCTCGACGAGGCTACTGAGGTAGGCCTTGAGTGCCTCCTCGATAGCCTCGACGGAGATCGGGTCTCCTCCTCCTCAGGTCCCGGTGAAAAACAAGCTGGAGACCAGAGCCGAGGAGGGGGAGAGCCAGCAGACAAGGAGGCCGGGGGAGAAGCCCGCTTGGCTGGCGGGGCCGAAACAGAGGTCTCGGCCCGCCGCTTATGGTGCTTCTCCCTCCGGTCCTTTTTCCTAGCTTCCCTCTCCTCTGAACCACTTAAGGGAGTTTGAGTCCCAGGAGGAGGAGGGGGAGCCGGAGAGGGGACAACCGTGGTAACGGTTACCCCCGAAGGAGCGGAGGCCAGAGCCGAGTCCGGCGGCAAGAGACCCGCCAAAACAAGCTTGGACCTCCGCTCCTTCAATGCCCTGGGGTTGAACCCTGCACAAATGGAACATCCAGATGTGAGGTGTTCAACCCCCAGGCATCTAACTGAGTGTGGCCATCAGCTGGGGAAAGCTTATGGCCACACTCGGAGCACTTAGAAAAAATAGCTTTGGGCTGCTCAGACATCCCAAAAGTAAACAAACAAAGTTACTAGAACTAATAAAAGTAAAGTAACAAAAAACCACTCACAGGCCCAAACACACACTACGCTACCAGCGAGGGGAGGGATATTAAAAATAAGTTTTAAACACTAAAAAACTAATAATATAAGAGGGAAACCTACACTTTCACACAACTTTAACAAAAAAATTTAAATTTAAGCACTTTAGAGACTAGAAATATCACTTAGCTGGAGAGCTGGAAAAACACAATCTGGTCACCATGCGTGGCAAATGAGATCTGAGGTCATGAGGGTAGAGCAGGGCATTATGGGTGAGGGGAGGAGCTGAGAGCTTGGATCCATAGCTGGTAAACCATGCCGGTTCGGATCCGATATCGGATCCATAACCCACAGGTTGCAGACAAATGAATCTCCTACTTCAGATCTGGTAGTTAATGATACTAAATATACTGAGCCTGTGGACATAGCTAAACCACTGGCTGACAGGTGCTGTGAAAACTTTCCCTGTCCCCACCACACATACCTCATGACATCCCTACCATCTGCCCCTACCTTTTATTTCTAAAGTGCAGGTCATAAACGCCCTCTTTAAGGCCAGAAACACAACATCTATGGGACCTGATAACATCCTAGGATGCTTCCTACATGGGCTCCAACAAGAATTAGCAACAGCACTGGGTACGCATTTCAATCATGGTTTAAGCACCAGCTTCATCCCAGCTGAATGGAAAACAGCCACCATTATTCCCTTGCACAAAGGTAGTGTTTCCAATGACCCTGGGAACTATAGACCTATTAGCCTGACTAGCCTTATCTTCAAGGCCATGGAGTGAATCATCATGGACCTTATCAACAAAGATATAGGTAATCTCCAAACATTTGACCCTACTCAGTCTGGATTTGTCAAAGGGAGATCATGCCTGTTAAACCTGGTGGACTTTTATGAGACAGTTACCAAGGGCCTGGATTAGGGGATATCTTTGTATACACCCCACCTAGACTTAGCCAATGCTTTTGACACTATCCTCCACTCAGGCATCATTGACAAACTCACCCAGCTAGGTATCTAAAGACTGCCAAAAAAAGAAGAAATAGATACATTTTGGAGAAGTATCTATGAAGATCCTGTGGAACATAACAAAGATGCTACATGGATAGAAGAAGTTAAAGAAAGAATAAGAGGTTTAAAGGTACAGGATATGAAAAGGGATGAAGTAATAGCCAGAGAGAGATTGAAATAAAGTTAAGAAAAGCCTCTAATTGGAAACCCCCAGGCCCAGACACCATACCTAACTTTTGGCTGAAAGTTTAACATATTTGCATGAAGATTTAGTCATGAGTAAGAACTATTTATATGCGCACCCCGAACAGACACAAACCTGGTTAACAACAGGAAAAGCAATGCTCCTACTTAAGAGTGAACCTGCATGCTACTCTAAAAATTACAGCCCAAATAACTTGCCTTCCGATGACGTCTAAACTATACATGGGAATTGATGCCAACAGAGTTTATAGTCATTTCGAAGAAAACTCAGTTATGGCAGTAGAACAAAAGGGCAATAAAAGAAAGGATCATTTGTTGTTAAATAAAGTCTTACTGGAGAACTTTAAAAAGGGGAAGAATCTGAGTATCGCATGGACTGACTACAAAAAAGCATTTGATAGTATCCCACATTCATGGATAAAAGAGTGCTTAAAATGTATAAGATATACCATACACTAATTGACTGCATTACAGTGACCATGAAACAGTGGGAGACCACTTTGCAATTAAGCCATGATAAAGGACAAATTATTATCCCAGGGATAAAAATTCAAAGGGGGTTATTCCAGGGTGACTCTTTGTCACCGCTGCTAGTTTGCTTTGCCCTTAACCCATTAAGCTGTCTACTTAACAGCTTAGGCCATGGCTATAATCTAGCTCTTAGAAAGCAACAAAGTTTAAAGACTTATCTTCTCTTTGTCAATTATTTAAAACTGTATAGCCCATTAGATAAAGAACTGAAAGCACAACTTCAAGTTGTTAAAACTTTTTCAGATGATATAAGAATGTCATTTTGTCTTGATAAATGTGCAAAAGCAACCTTTAAAGCAGGAAAACTGCAACACCAAGAAAACATCAGTTTGGGACAAGAATGTGATATAAAGTTACTTGAGCAAGAGGGCATGTATAAATATTTGGGAATTGATGAAGGATCAACAATAAAACATGAACAAATGCGAATAAAACTTAGTAAGGGATACTTCAGAAGACTTAAATTAACCCTGAAAACAGCACTGACATCTAGGAACAAAATCCAAACTATAAACCAATTTGCTCTTCCTGTCCTAACTTACAGTTTTGGAGTGACTGATTGGCCCCAAAATGTGTTGGATAGATTGGATTGGAAAACAAGAAGGATGCTTCATGCTTACCAAATAATTTATAAAAATCAGTGCATACCAATATTATATATTCACCATTCCGAAGGAATGATGGGCCTCCTTGAAACTGATTATATGTATAGATCTGCAATCATGGGACTCCACACATATCTGCTGACCTCACAAGACCCAAATGTAGTGAAAGTGTTGAAACATGAGGGGAATAAATCTAAGATGACTTCTCTGCTTAATCTAGCAGAAGCATATCGGCATCAAGCAGGAATGAAAATCAAACCAGAAGTAGATAAAAATCAGGCAGCAACTGAATGTGCCAAAAAACAAACAAAAGAATATAAGGGGAAGGACCAGATGAGAAGGCAAGAAATGTGGAAAAAGCATAAATATAGTTGCAAGTATAGAAAACTTCTGGAAGAACCTCATGTTGATGAGGAACGAATGCAGAATGGTTAAGGAGAGGCAAATTCAAACCAAGAAATGAAAGCTTAATATTGGCTGTCCAAGATCGTGGGCTGCATACACATTGGTTTATAAAGTCCTTTGAACATGTGGGAGAAACAGACAAATATAGGTTTTGTTAAACCAAATTGGAAACAGTTGCACACCTCGTTGCTGGTTGCGACACTAATGCCAGAAGGACTGTATACTAAAAGGTATAATACTGTGGTGAGACTGTTGCACTGGAGATTGTGCAAACATTGTGGAACTGAAGTGGCTGAATAACACTGTAAACATGAGCCGCAAAGCATCATAGAAAATAATGAAGTTTACATCACATGGGATCACCCATTACCAACAGTTCAAAAGACAGATGCGAAGAAACCAGATATAGTAGTCCAAAAGTAGCATTGATCATTGAAAATGCTACACCCAGCGACTACAGTGTCTTGTGTACAGTGAGACACAGAGTCATAAAATATCAGGATCTGCTGGCAGAAATGAGAGTAATGTGGAGAAAGATACCCAGACAGTTCCAATAGTAGAAGGAGCAACGGGTCTTATAAAAAATAATTTACAATCGTATTTAGATATGTTTCCAATACATGTAACGTCATACGAACTGCAGAAGGAGTCATTACTGGGCACATTGTGGGTGCTGTGAAGAGCAATTTTGACTGACATCAAAAACTGAAACAAAACTAATTTCATGAACTTTAATCATACTTTGACTTAGGAATGGGGTTCATTCCCGTCATGGTATTAGAAACCCAAAAGACTTGCAGAAATTAAAAAAACTAGTTATCAACCCTTATATCATTAGATGGGTCGCTAACTGGCTCCGTGATAGAACACATACAGTCAAAATAGGGGAATCCATCTCCAACAGCAGACCTGTAACCAGTGGTGTTCCTCTGGGATCAGTCCTGGGACCTCTACTGATTTGAATCTATTTCTCCGAAGTTCAAGCAAAAACTAAAGGTCTGTGGCTGAGAAAGTTTGCTGATGACTGCAAACTAGGAATGGTCATATAATCTCCAAATGATGTCAACATCCTACAAGAGGGTCTTACACAAACAAATGATTTGCGTCAAAGTCATGGCCTTAAACTCAGTGCAAAAAAATGGATTATCATCCCTTTCACTAAGAGCAATGTTCCTGCTAAGTACCACATCAATAGCAACATCCTAAGTACGCAGTCAGTGGTGAGAGACCTGGCACACAGGTTGACAGCAACTTTACCTTTGATCACCATGTCTCCACATTTGCAAGAAGGGCATTGTATATTGCTCATCTTATAAGTAAGGGCATTGCCTCCAGAAAAAAAGAAGTTATAACCTGCCTGTACTCTTTCCTCATCAGGCCAATAATTGAGTACAGTGCCCCTTTTGGTATGTCCCTTATTTATTTTATGCATTATTATTTATTTAGCATGTTATGCACATTATTGGAATGTTTATGTAAACTTCATTCTCAGGCCTTTTGTAAACTTTTAATGTTCTCATGTAAAGCACATTATTGTAGTGTTTGCATAAAACTTCATTGTCAGATGTTTTTCTTTTTTGTAACTTTGTAATAATTGTCTGGAGCTGTTCTCCTTGGGTATCCACTGAAAACAGGCCACTCGCTCAGTTGGACTAACTCGGTTAACAAATGACAAAGAAATGGTATGCACCTTTCCAAGCACCTGCAGCAATTGGAGAGTCCACAAAGGTTCCACACAAAAAAATTCAAGGTCTTCAGCATCTATCCTATGTGGATCATCTGAAATCAGTATCACTTTATTCTGTTTTATACAGACTACTCAGAAGCAATCTCTGCCTTGCATATAAGGTAAACTCTGACCCTGTTTTATTGGAAATGCTGCATATGTGCAAGTCAAATAGCACACAAGTTACTCACTCTAGAGAACTTAACCTGGTATGTGACATTAATAGAACCTGCTGGAGGGACATATTTGTCTCCTAGAGGCTGCCACACCTTTGAAACAAACTTCCATTTCATGTCAAACAGAGAACCTCACTGGCCCTCTTCAAACTGTAATCTGGATGATTGGATGGATAACTATAAATTCACACCCGGGTTCCACCTGTGTCCCTCTTGGACAGAGACAATAGGTGCTGATCGTGGAAACAAGGGTAGAACTTGGATAGGCTTGTAAGGGCCCTAGGGTCATTAGCCTAGTAACTTCCTATGATCCTATGAAGATGATGAAGATATGGTCTGAGTTGCCCAGGTGTGGATGAGTCAATGCCTTGAATGCCAGTTTAACACCAGTGCAGACTTTATCCAGTGTGTTCTCACTCCTGGTTGCAAAACCCACATATTGGTAATAGTGAAGAAGGACTGACTTCAGGTTGGCCTGATTGAAGCTTCCTGCTATAATTTGCACATTTTCTGGATTCTGATTTTGCAAATCAGTGATTTCCTTGTATAAGGTAGCCATGCCTAATTTGCATTAGCACTGGGAGGGATGTATACACCATTAAATTCCCTTGGCAAGTAGAAGGTCTCCAGTTTAGTGACATAAAGTCTATGTTTTTAGAGCAGTGGGTGGAGATTATCTGGCAGTTAGTACACCATCTGTTGTTTACGTAGATACACACCTCTCCCCAATGTGATTTCCTACTGAGAGACTTTATCCTGTCTGCTCTGAATAATAAGAGCCCTTCCAGATATAGAGTTTAACCAAGTTTCAGTGAAAATAAGAACTCAGCAGTCTCTCAGCTTATTTTTAGTAGTTAGCTCCAGTCTTAAGTAGTTAATTTGCTTATCTAATGAACAAACATTTATTTAGGTGTTGTCTAGGTGATGGTACTGTTAGGGAAAGGTTTTTTTTTGTAGTGTAATTTGTAGGGTTAGGGTTAGGTTTATGATTACCTTGGGTAAGGATGTGCTAATTCTAGCAGTAACCCTACTCCTACTCTGCCCCTAACCCTAAACATTATGGCACTAAAAATCCTTTCCCTGACTGCACCAACACTTAAAAAGACACACAACACACAGAATACAAAGCATGAGCAGCACTGTCCTCTTACCCAACCCTTACACTAACTTTAACCTGCGAACACTTACATACACCGAACAACTGCTGTAGCACAATCTTGTGCATCTGCACAACTAGCTTTTTTCTTTAAAACACTCATTTTCCTGTGCACTCCTACTTGTTTACACTGTATAAAACTAAATTCAGCCACATGTAATTCAATCAAATGTGCATTCATTCATTTGTGCATTCTCTCTTTTTTTTACAGCCATAAAAACTTTTATATGTATCATCATCAATCCCCTTTTTCCCATTTTTTACATGGGGATGGGGTGCCCTGTTAACTGTCGCCATCTCTCTCAATTCAATGCCACCATCCTGCTTTTCTGTCACTGTCTATAAATAAAAAGTGTAAAATGTATCACATTTCAACATTTTTATTTCCTTCGTTCTATATTTCGCGAGATCTAACATTAACATTTTTATTTCCCTCCTATATTTCGCGAGATCTAATATATGCTCATTTAGAAAATGTAATGAATTCCACAGGAGGTACTACTAGAAACTACAAACTGTAGTGCTCCAGAAACAAATGGTTTTGATGTTTTCTTTTTATGTCTCATATTAGGGAACCTTTTCTTACAACAAGCAGTGTACACGAGCAGCTTATAGACATAAAAACATTGAATTCACTAGGGTTATCTTACCTTCCATTCACTAGGCTATCTTAACTTCCATAAGCAAGGCGCATATATTGCTGTGATACCCAGCATGTCAACAGTGCGATAACATTTTCAGCTGTCACACCCAAACATTTACTTAATATCAGTGTTTCCTGTCCATGCCATGTCAGTACGGTTGCAATTATAGTGCACATGCCTTATCAGAAATTGACACTGTATATTATATCCCTTTGTGAGGTTAAGTTGTATATTTAAAATTATAAGGAACTTTTAAGCTTTTTTAAGGTCTGTTTTAATGTGTGCTACACTGTCAAATGGCAAGATCATGTGATCAGTAGTCAGACTGAAATGATTTTTAATATAGTTATTCTGAGGTGTCATTTGCTGATCTACAGCAGTTTTTTATTAATTGACTTGATTTTTTGACATAGTTCTGCTGAGGTGTCATTTGCCAATCAGCATGCAGTTATTAATTAATTTATTTGATTTTTAACATAGTTATGTCGAGTGTCATTAGTTGATCAGAATGCTTTTGTTTATTAATTTATTTATTGGTCAGGGTAGAACACTAATTCAAACAGACCATCAACTTCAGCCCAGGATTAAACAATATAAAATATATTTAACAAAAAAAATGATAAATAGAGCCAATGCATTTCATCTAACCAAGAAACTATAACATGTTAAGCTGTTTTGTTTACATAATGTGCAAAGTCTGCCTGATAAATACAGCTGTGACATCAGAGGTTGAAATCATCTAACAATGGATTTTTATGCAGATCAAAAACATGGAAACCAAGGTACATACATAATCATTTAAACATGTACAGAAAATGTTCTATCATCTCCAGTGCAGCTGCAGATGCAAAGCTAAACATTTAAAATGATGCTAGAAAACCAAAGTAGCTGTATTCTTCAAAGAATCATTGGTTTAAAAGTAAATCAGTAAACAGTGACCTAACACTGACCAACAAAGGCCCGATTAACAAACACAGTTCACCGCTTAGATAACGCACATTAGTGCCTGTAGAACTGCCTGCTACTGTTACTAATAATGCAGGAATAAATACTGGTACATAACAAGTACAGTCTTCAGCCTGAGTTATTCTTGGCAAATTAGGATCGTAGTGAATTAATGCAACAACATGATGGACTTAAAACAAGACTGCACCAGAATTAGTACATTTCAAATAGGCCGTATAGATGATTACAAAAAATCAGACAGCAGCTAGCATTTCAGTTCACTGAATTACAGACAGCTCATTTACAGAGCCCAAGTACTGCAGCTATCTTTTGCAGTTCTCTGAAAGGCAGCTAATCTCATTCTCAGTGTATTTAATTGTTTAATTATCCTTAAAATAATGTAAGCTTAAATGTGATAATTTATAATTAGCACAAAACATGCCAATTTGAGTTTTACCTGTTGCTATGAACTAAGTGGCTGGATGGAAACCTGACTGATGTCTGAAAGTCTTTCCAAAACAATGACACACATGGTGGTGGGGAATATAGTTACTGCAAACAAGAGAAGAGACAGCTTGAAAAGCGTGGAAAGCCCATCTGTGCAAAAACAATGGTGACCGATGAAATGTAATTCTGAAGCGGATGATGAGTAGTCATTTTAAAGCACAAAAAAATGCTTCGAAAACAAGCATTCACGGCCAAGTTTCCAGACTGCTTCCTGACTGTAAGCATCTCCTGTTTTGTGTACATTTAGAAGAAGAATTAATAAAATAATGGCCAGGTCAGTTGGTCATACAATGTATTTCATCTTCATTTTATACAAACGAGGCTGCTCACCGGCCATCCCAACAGCGAAGTGTTTGATTCTCATCCTTTAAAACTGTTCACTGCCAATATCTGGTTGCCTGTTAGGATTATTAAAAACACAGGTGGTAGGGTACACACTGTGGGACAGACTAAGAAATGAGGACATAAAAGCAGAAGTCAGAGTATATCCAATTGCAGAAAGGATCAAAGAGACCAGATTATGCTGGTTTGGGCACTGGTGCAGAAAAGCAGAAGACAATCTGATGAAGACGATTTGGGATAGACAGGAAGAAGGTAAGAGGAAATGAATGTGTCCAGCAAAGAGGAGGGTAGATTGTGTGACAGAAGATCTGTAACAGTCAAGCATGAGTGTGGAAGAAGGCAGGAGTGTAGCACTGAATCAAGAGAGATATGGCGACAGTTAATACAGCACCCCAACTCCATGTAGAAAAATGGAAAAAGGTGGTTGATGATGACAATGATTCAAGAGAGCATGAGAAAAGTGAAGAATGGGGATGATCAGAAGAACAGAAGGGAGGCTGAATTTCAAATTATTTTAAAGGACATGCTAGATATAGCAGTTTTCCACCCGCTTTCAAAAAATGAAATACGTTAGTGCATGCTTGAAGACTTGTTTGGAAACCTGAAGGAGTATGTAAAAGTAATAGAGAACTGCAAACTGGATAAGAGAACTTCATATATATTCCAGAACAGTTCTGCATGACACTCTCTCTGTCTCCTAGAAGCATGACAATTTTCCTCAAGAGAGATTTATTGATGTTATACTCTCCAAATCCTGTTTGCAAGGTGGTGCTGACAATCAAAAGTTCCATAGACTTAGGAACTGGTTAATGGGACTAGCTCATTTCATTCCCTGCTGAAAAATCTTTAAGTGATTGAAAACATTCAGTGAGTAAGATTCGGTGAATTATTTTCAGCCACATCAAATTTGGTCATCTGTAGTGAAACCTGGGGCCACCCTCCTACTTTAACTCATTCACTCCAATGGAGCTCAGGAAGTTTGCACTGTAACTTCCAATGGGCGGAGCCTAAGCCTTTTGGCAGAATCAAATTATGTCCTCACATTTCAAACAAATCTTCATATCTCTGGAACCAAAGGGATTATGAAAGAAGTATAAATGGCAACCCCTTTGGCACAAACTATTTTTATAGTGGTAGTATTCTTTAGGTTCTAGGTCTTAAACAGAATTTTGTAAGTCACAGTAAACACAGTAACTATTAAATTTGTAATATTTTGAAACAACTTAACAATATCTCTGCAACTACTCAAGTTACACACATACTGTCAACATTTTATTCATCTAGCTGATAGTTTATATATGAGGCTAAGGAGTTCTGTCTCTGTTACTTGGTTGTTGAGATATTTAGAAAAATGTGAAAATTATATCTATATTAATTTATATCATAAAGTAACAGTTAATATCTCTGTACCTGCACTAGACAGAGGTCAAATATTAATATAGTTGAGTTTGCTATTGTGTAAGGCCTAAGATGAAATCTTTTAAATGCTTGTACATAATGTGGTTTTGGAATTATTGATGCAAATAAAAACAAGCAATATTTGATGCCTAAACGCATCAGTAGGAGTTAACTCTAGATTCACCTGGAGGTGTCACTTGGATGTAATGAGTTAAGACAAACTAAAGTTACTTTTCTTTAGATGAAGCTGCAAAAATCAACTGTTGAATCTGTTTAGCTGCATCTGTTTATACCAAATCACTGTACCTCTATAGTGAATTTGCTTGATTAAGAAGTAAACAAATATTTATTTGAATCATGCAGGCAAAATCTGAGAACTGCATATTTGCTGCATACAGATGTTAGGGCCAGCACAAATTTATGGAAGAGTGGTGTGACCACAAACTATAATTATACTTTGTCGTGTTACTACCAGCAAACTATTGATTAGACATTTAATATCAGACGCATACCACATGGATGTCATGCATACATATTCTTTTTAAATTATTTATTGATTTTTTTACTAACATACAGTTGAACTGCCATGCTTCTTTAGCATCTTGTATGTTTTCCTTGCTCCTGTTTGGTGAAGCTGTCTTGGGGTACTGAAGGAGACTGAGCTTCCAAATCCCATTTACTCCTGCTAGGTTCCTGTTTTTTTTGCATTTAGAATCAACCAAATATATTTTACATTTTGGAAAAGTATGTCTATCATTAAGTAGCCATAAAGGGAAGTTGTAGTTATAGGATTTGAAGAGTACCAGCTCTAAGGCCTGTGTCTTCATAGCATTTAGTCGAGCTGTCTGTATGTGAAGGTTTTCAATGAGGTCCCTACATCATATGGTCCCAGTGCTCTGATGTGCTGATTGTCATTTTTTCAGTAACACTAAAATACAGATCCAAAACAGAAAGAGGATGCCAGTCCAACAACAGAATGGATTCTGCAGTCCCTGCTCTAATTCTGAAGCTACTCCAGAACCCATTGTTTTAGGTTTCAAAACATGCTTACTAATAATATCCAGCATTTCTGATAGTGGAACCAGCTCATACCACACACACACACACACACACACACACACACACACACACACACACACACACACACACACACACGCACACACGCACACACGCACACACGCACACGCACACACACACACACACACACAAACACACACACACACACACACACACACACAGACACACAATTTCTACATTGCTTTGTTCTATTCAGTGATATTAGAAGAATGAGCACTGTGAATGACGGTTGCTGCTCTCACTGCTTGTGGGGTGAAGGTGTACCCTAAAACATGAATGATAACAGAAAATTTATCAATGGGGTTTATATTCAAAAAGGTCTATAATCAACCAACAGCAAAATAAGGAAATTAATTATGTTAGTTTCTATTGTCACATTTATTTATTCATTCATTCAGTCATTCATTTATTCACTCTTTCATAACTTGTTTTATTCAATTCAGTGTCAGAGGGAAGACAGAGCATCTCTAAGATACACACAGGCCAACACAGACACACTCAAACACACACACACACACACACACACACACACACACACACACACACACACACACACACACACACACACACACACACACACACACACACACATTTACAGAAACACACACAGATTGAGGGAGAGAGAGAGAGAGCACCTGCTGACTATTTTGAGGACTGACAATTCAGCTGTAGAGAGTATTCTTGGATGTGGAAGAAAAACCTGGCAAAATCACATGAGGACAAAATTAGGACATGTAGATTCACAGCAAGGGGCCACAATCTTTAAACATACCTCTCAAGTGTACCTCATTATATAGAACATTCCTCATTTGAGGTCCAGAAACATTCATGTTCCTCAAAGTTCCACATTGAAAGTATCTGTCAACCATTCAGTATTACGTATTTTTTAACTGATATCCGTAATAAAGAGGGCAAAATCATATCAATTCATCAAGATAAGTTTTTATATGTAAAAACATCACATTTTAACCATCTTATGAGCTTCCTAGGTGAAGTCATTAGTAAGCTGTTAGTAAGTGTTGCACATTTTGCCCATTTGTCACACATTAAAAGAGGTAGTGTTCCTCATTTTGGAGAGTTGGGTTGAGAGTTATGTCTTGAAACCAAGCTTGGGAACCAAGCACTGTGAGGCATTGGCCAGTATTCACAGACAATGGCACAACAGCATGACTTGCCCTACTCTAACATGCTGAATTATGCTGCTTTGTGATTTAGCCATTCACAGTCATCAACATTCCCAAAAGGTAACATTTCATTACCTGGGAATGTGCCTAGCTACGAACTACTCTGCTGGTCAGCTGTAAGAATTACATAGCAGGTTACCTACCAACTGCATTACTATGCAAAGAAGTTCTAAGAACACAACATAAAAGGCATTGTTACATCCCCTAAGACACACACACACACACACACACACACACACACACACACACACACACACACACACACACACACACACACACACACACACACATGTACAGACGCACACAGATATAGGAGCACACCATACCTCTCAATTCTTGAGCAAGAAATCTGGACAAGGCCATAAATAAAAGTGGGACAAAGGACCAAAAATAGGGACAACTTTTAAATATTGCTCTTACAAACAGAAAGTGAATAGAATTACAGGTTTTGCATTAGCATGAATTTTCTGAAGGATATGAAGTCTGAAAGTCAAATGTCTGTCAGTATTTTTCAACTTATATCTTTAATGATTTGTTGCTAATTTGGCATAAAACCACAATTTTATAAAAAATGTTTAGTTTTTTCTTTTTTCACATTTTTGAACATTCAAATGTTCAATCATATGGTCTTGACCATATGAAAGTCGAGCATTTCGATGTTTAATTATGTGAGGTAGACCCATACATATATATATATATATATATATATATATATATATATATATATATATATATATATATGGGTCTACTACTGTTGATTGAAAACTCACTTGATTGAAAATGAAATTACTAGGACCACTTCACTGAAAGCTCACTTCACTGAAAACTCACTTGACAGAAACTCATTTAGTTGAAAGTTATAAATGGCCTTTTTCCCACTGTAGTGTGACCCTGGAGTTAGTATATAAAGTAAGGGTATGTGTGGGGGGCACAGCTCCCCTAGGAAAAAAATCGCTGTTCTGACAGTTCGAAATTGTAAGCTTTCACTTAACATAGGGTTGATTAATCACCGCTCACTTTTTTAAGCATTCCACACACACACACCCACCCACACACAC
>NC_056751.1:718539969-718574969 GCF_019279795.1 Protopterus annectens | reverse complement strand
GAGCTTTAATTTCCCAAGTTTTATTTTGAACTAACATTGCCTCCTTTGAGCTTTAATTTCCCAAGTTTATTTTGAACTAACATTGCCTCCTTTGAGCTTTAATTTCCCAAGTTTTATTTTGAACTAACATTGCCTCCTTTGAGCTTTAATTTCCCAAGTTTTATTTTGAACTAACATTGCCTCCTTTGAGCTTTAATTTCCCAAGTTTTATTTTGAACTAACATTGCCTTCTTTGAGCTTTAATTTCCCAAGAGATTTTTCCCATATTTAATTAAGAAATTAAAAGCTGGTTAAAGGATGTTTATTTACTTCAGAATGTGTTTGGTTGTCCAGAATGCTTTTTTTTGTTTGTTTTTTTTTGTTTTTTGTTTTTTACTTAAGGGTATCACTTTGGAAATTATTCTAATATTGAAAAGAGATGCTCTCCAGAAACTTTTACACAAGAAACATGCACCCTTGGATTCTGAAACACTTTACATGTTCTGATAGTCAATTTTCTAAGAAAAGCAGCCATATGCAGGGTGTGTGTTTTGATAGTCTATTGTATATGAAAAGCAGTTATCTGTGTGGTTCGTTCTGGTAGGCGATTATGTTTGAAAAGTGGCCATGCGCAGGGTGTGTGTATGTGTGTGTGCGCGCGCGTGCTTGTGTGTGTGTGTTTTAATATTTTTATTGAATTTTATATTTAAATATCAATCATCACATTAAAATACAAAATTAAAATAGAGCAACCTTTACAGAGAAAACAAATTATAACAAATAACTATTTACAAGGGTGTCTATTATGTAACTTTATAACCAAGTATTTCTTGCACCATCGTTAGTAAAATAATATAGAAAAAGATTTTCATGTTATTATTATATTCAAATTTGCTTATTTAGCAGTTATTTAAGTTTTATCCAAATGTTGCAGGATGTTGTAACTCTGGATGTCCTCATCTTGATTGTCAACTGTTCGTAGTGACAGACGCCGATTGCCATATTCACAAATTTTTTCATTATAGGTATTTGCTCATTTTCCCAGTTTTTGGTAATTGTCTTCCTTGCAATCGAAAGTAGACTCCATAATAATGGATAGTTTATTCTCTTTACACAGGATGGAATCGGTGTATTGAACAAAATTAGTGATTTATTTAATGCAAATTTATTATTGAACAAAGATTGCATAAAGAGATTGATATTGCCTCAAAATGGCTTGACAACTGTACATTCAAGAATTATGTGTTGCCAATCTGCCTTATCACATACTTTGCGTCTCCAGCACAGTATTTTCTTTTTATACATTAATTCTATTCTGTGAGGTGTTAAGAATATTTTATGTATGAACTTCCATGTATATAATCTCCAACTTAAGGATGAAGTAGCTTGTTCAGAAGATATCAACACATTTTTCTCTCTCTTTACTAGGTTCATATTTATTTATAACCCAGAAGCATTCTCACTAATTCTCTTTGATTTACTCTTCTACATTTTTGTTAGTTTTATATATTTTAGAAAGTAAACCTTTATTGGTTATTTCTTGATTTAGTAATGATATCATTTGATCTATAAGTTTTGCTACTTCATTTCTTATTGATAATTTTATTAGATTCATTTTATTTTCTAAATCCTGTCTGCAGTTTTGTATGTCCAACCAAATATCTTTATCCAGGTCAAATCTACTTAGTATGTTTTCTGTGTTTTGTATTTAGTTTACATCCATCAATTGATACCAGTAAATCAAATTGTTTTCCTTCAGTTTAAGCATCGCTTTTAAATTAAAGGTAGATAAATTATTATGGGTGCAGGCTACTGGGAATAGTAAGAAGAACCATGGTTTGTATCCTAGATTTTTGTATATGAAATCTCTAAATATCTTCAGCATTGAAGTGACGTATTTAGAATTGATCCTAACATTTTTATTTTCAACAATATAATATTTCAACATCCATAAGAAGTTATTATTTATTATCTCATTTTGTTGTTTGTAATGTATCTGTTTTGAGTCTATACATATATTCTCTTGTATGTTCTTCCATTTTGCTGTGTAGCTTTTGCTTAACCATAGAAGAATTGTTTTAATAATTGAAGCGATTGAGTATAATTCAATCTCTGGCATACCAATTCCACCCAATGGCCAATCTCTTGTATGCTGATTTAAACCTAATCTTGGTTTGTTAGGATACCAGGAAATTTTCAGTATTATGGAATTGAATTCTCTAATATATATTTTAGATGGGGTAATGATATGGATTGTATTAGATGCAGAATTTTAGGAAGTATTATCATTTCTATTATAGAAAGTCTTTTCTCCATCCTGAAGGCAAACTTATTCCATTTATTAAGAAGCATTTTAATGTTATCTAGAATACTTATATAGTTCACATCTTCTATGCTTTTTAATGGTTCCTTTTAAAATTATTCAAAGATATGTTATTTTATTTTCTTGAGCTACATATTTATAGAATCTATCATCCATACCGGTGATTTTTTTTTCATTTATAAACAGAATTTTTGTTTTATTTTCATTAAAAGTTAGTCCAGATTTTTTCTGGAATACCTTTATTGCATTAAAAACTGCTTTAAGAGAGTTTCTGTTGTCTTTTAGTGTCAAGAGAATATCATCTGCAAATAGCAGTATTTTGGAATTTAAATTAGTACTTATCTGTATACCTTGAATCTCTGACTTTGATCTTATAAAATTTGCAAAGGGTTCCATGATTAATGTGGATAAAAAAAGGTGAGAGTGGATGACCCTGTTTAGTTCCCTTAGTAACTGGAATTGAAAGAGATAAATAAGAGACAATTTTTATATAAGCCATGGAGTTAACATAAAGCTAATTACTGAATTGGGAAAAAACATGTTGAAAATTTATATTATACTCAATGCCAGGAGTTTAAATCTCAAAATGCATGTGCTCGAAGCACTCCTAAGTATGGAGAACGTCGACATCTGTGCAGTAACTGAAACCTGGTTCAAGGCTCCAGAGAGCACTCCAGTACTACTGGGCTACAACTCATACCACACATTTTGGCCACAGAACATGGACACAAAAGGAAGGGGTGTATCCATATTCATCAAGGATACCCACACCTCCAGGTTAGTGGCGCAGCATGATACCTCTGATCATCCATGTGCAACTAACATCAGGCAAATCTGCAATGCAAACTGTGGCCTGCTACAGATCACCCTCCATGACCCAGGACCACCACTCCACCTTTCTGGAGACACTGGAAAACATGAAGGTCCTACCGAACACCCTGATATTGGGCGATTTCAATTACCCTACCATTAACTGGGAAAACTACTTGAGTACAAACTCCCAGGCTCAGCACTTCCTGGATTTTATCAAATAAAATGCCCTGGATCAGCTGGTAAACTCCCCTACCAGAGGCCACGACATATTGGACATGGTCATCACCAACATGGGCGACAGGTGTTCCGTACCGGAGGTCAACCCGTCACTGTTAGATCAGAGCATAAAATAATCACCCTGGATATCGACACCCCACCACCACCCCCAACCAAGGAAACCACAGTGAAAAACTTTTCTAAAGCAAACTTCACCTTACTTAAGGCAGAGGTGGTAAGTTTCACAGCCCCCACGATAAAGAATAACACTGCCCAAGATGCAGAATCCTTTACAATTGAACTCTATGAGCCCCTACAAGGATGCATGGATTGTGCCACCCCTAGCAAAACCAAGACTCACTCCTCTAAGAGAAGGAAACCCATCTGGTGGACCCCTTCCA
Organism: Protopterus annectens; assembly: GCF_019279795.1. Classification (NCBI taxonomy): domain Eukaryota; kingdom Metazoa; phylum Chordata; order Ceratodontiformes; family Protopteridae; genus Protopterus; species Protopterus annectens. The sequence continues at coordinate 718,571,237 of NC_056751.1, read as the reverse complement.
TAAACAGGTTATACAACAGAAGGAGGAAACTAGTTCAGAAAAAAAGCAAATCTCAAAAAGGAAAGACATCCCTGATCAGTATCAGTAAGAAACTAAGGTCCCTCATAAAATCATCCAAGGCTAACTTCAAAAGAAAAATAGCCAAGGATTTGAAAGATAGCCACAAAGCCTTCTTTAGCTATGTCAAGAATCTAAGTGGCAACTTGCAGATATGCTCTGAGCTAGTGTAAAATAGCACAAAATATACTGAACCTACTGATATTGCCAACATCCTGGCAGATGGATTCAGTGCAAACTTCACCTCCCTCTCACCTTCAAAAGGGCCCACAACAGTACTGGAAAAGTGTAGTGTCCCAGAAATCACAGAAGCACAGGTGAAAACAGCCCTTTCAAAAGCCAAAAACACAGCATCAATGGGGCCAGATGGTGTCCCAGGCTGCGTATTGCAGAAACTACAGAACAGACTAATCCCCCACCTAAACATGCTGTTCACCCTCAGCCACTCCACAGGCTATGTGCCCATAGAATGGCACACAGCAATGGTTATTCCGCTCCACAAATGAGGGGCCACAACTGAGCCTGGGAACTATCACCCCATAAGCCTGACTAGCCTGGTCTGCAACGCTATGGAGCGCATCATCATGGAACTCATTAACAAAGACAGTGGGAACCTCCAAACACTTGACCCAACCCAGTTCGGCTTTGTTAAGGGCAGATCATGCCTATTAAACCTGGTTGACTTCTTTGAGACAGTCACCAAGGCCATAGACGAAGAGAAGGTGGTTCACACAGCCTACCTTGATCTCGCCAAGGCATTCAACACCATTCCTCACTCGGGTATTATAGAAAAACTCACCAGCCTGAACATAAACCACTACTTCACAAGATGGGTTGCCAACTGTCTTACAGACAGAACTCACACGGTAAGAATAGAGGGCTCCAGGTAAGACTCAAAACCAGTCACAAGTGGTGTCCCGCAAGGCTCGGTTCCTTGACCCCTACTGTTCGGCATATATTTCTCAGAAGCACAGGCAAACACAAGAGGACTATGGCTAAGTAAGTTCACCGATGACTGGAAACTGGGAGCCATAATTGACTCTCTGGCTGACACGGACATCCTTCAAAAAGGCCTTTACTGAGACAGACACCTGGTGTCAAAGTCATGGCTTCAAGTTAAATGCCAAAAAATGCATAGTCACCCCGTTTGGGAAAAACAAAACACCCATGAATTACCACATAGGTGGCATCCCCCTTAATACAGAAGAGGTAATAAGAGATCTGGGGACCCAGGTAGATAGTAATCTCTCCTTTGACAATCATATTGCCAAAGTAGTTAGGAAATCCTTCTATGTGGCCCATCTAATTACTAAGGGGTTCGCATATAGAAATAAAGAGGTTATAGTGCCCATCTACTCGTCACTCATCAGACCCATCATAGAGTACAATGCCCCATTTGGGATGTACCTCACAAGACACTTCCAACAGCTGGAAAGACCACAAAAGCACCTCACCAATAGGATTACTGCCCTGAAACATATGTCCTATGCAGCCCGACTGAAAAAACTCCGGCTGTACTCAGTGGCATATGGCTTACTCAGAGGTGATCTCTGCCTGACTTATAAAGCCATGTCCAACTCAGAATTGATGGACATGCTCCACCTAAAGAAATCCAAGTTACTGCGAGCCATGTGCTCTAGTGAGCTAAACCTCACCACAACAATAAATAGAACATGCTGGATGGATAGATTCCTGTCACAGAGACTCCCCATGCTTAGGAACAAAATTCCTAACTACATTGGGCAGAGCCCCTCACTAACACTCTTCAAGAGAAGCCTTGAAAAGTGGATGGGTAACAGAAAATACACCCCTGGGATCACTTCATTGGCTCTGCTTGACAGAGGCTCAGTTAATTAATCAATGGGGCGGCGAAAGCCGACACACTCTGGCTAGGCTTATAAATGCCCTCAGCCAGATAGCCTAGTACCTACCTATGAACCTATAAACCTAATAGTATTATGATCCAAAAGTGGGCATGTGATCGTCTTTACATTGCTCAACTTAGATATTAAATTATTTGAAATGTATACTCTGTCTATTCTTGAATAGGATCCATGTCTATGTGGATAGAATGTGTAAAAGAGTGAGCCCTGATCTGAGAATTCATTAATATCTTTCATTTGTATTAAATCTATAACGTTTTTTTAGTTCTTTCACTGATGCTGATATTCTTCTTTTTTGAATAGTGCTAGTGTCTTCATTGTTTAATGTTGTTTGTCTTTTCGGCTTTTCCCGGTTAGGGGTCGCCACAGTGGAACGCTGATCCGCTAATGATTGGCAGTAGATTTTTATGGTGCCGAGTTGCCAGCCCGACGCCCAACCTTCAGTGAAGGCACGCCCATTCACGCATGTCTTTCGGAGGCCACTCGACCGCGGGGAGGACATGCAGACTCCACATAGAAGGCACTCTAGCCGAGAATCAAACAGGAGAACCTCTTGCTGTGAGGTAACAACGCTACCGCTGTAGTTAAAATCTCCTGTCATAATAATCTGTCCTTCTAAATGTTAGGGTATTTTTTCCAACTGTGACTTGACTGTTTTTATGCCAATATCTGGTATCCAGTAAACATTTATAAGAGAGTATAGAGCTGCATTAAATTCATTGTCTACTGCTCAGAACATACCTTTGTCATCTTTATATTCATTGACTATTTTAGGCAAAGGAAGGGAGTTTCTCCACAGTATAGCCACCCTTCTCTTTTTCTGCTTAAATTGAGAGCTACTTAAAACTACAAAATGTTTTGAGTTAAGTTTACTTATATCTTCTGTAACAAGTGAGTTTCTTGTAGGAAAACAATTTGTGGAGTATGCAGATTTAGAAACCTAAACAAGTTACTTCTCTTGCAACCATTATTTAGACCATTTATATTGGTGGGAATGCACTTTAGTTATAACATGATCTAAATATTAATTGAATCTATAATACATAAACTACTTTTTGAATATATTAACTGTATTGCATCATTTTTATATATAATATATTGCTTGAAGAACAATACAAATCCAATAATATCCATAAAATTAGGTTCATTAACATTTTTAGAATGTGTAGACACCCATAAAAGACAAAAAGTAATAATATATTTCAGATAAGCAATTTTATTAACAATCCTCCTTTCCATGGAGTCTAAAACTCTTAGGTAGAATAGAGAAGCTATACAAACTAACCCTCTCAGGTATTTGTAGTAAAGAAAAAATAAAATCCAAAACCTCTTGCCTGCTACTATTAAGTAAATTGTATTTAACAAAGCTCCATATATCATAAAAACACATCAAGTTTTGAAAAATGAAAAAGGTTCAATAACCTCTAAGTGCAGTTTGACATTTTTTGTACATGAAATGCTAGTAAACAAGTTACAAACTTGAAAACTCTGTGGTCAAATTAATGTAAAATTATGTTGTGTTTTCTCATAAAGTTTAATTACTGTAAAACAATATTTAAATAATTGTTTAATTGATTTACTCATATAAATTCTAAAAAAAAAAATATGTTTCAAATACTAAAAAAAGGAAAAAAGAAAAAATGGTCTCCAGAATATTTGTACCTCTATTTCTTGTAAGAATGCATAAGTAGGATATTTCATATTTGTGTACATCTTTGAATTATGTGTTGAGGCATAATATTAATTTTCATCTTATAATTATGGAGATAAGTATACAAGCTATTAAATATGCAATAGTATTGAATAAAGACCAGACAAAAAATGTTCTCTTCAATAGGAGACACTGCAAACCACAATAAAACATATTTTCTGACTTTTTTCTGAAATGGTATCAGCACAATTTCTGCAGCAACCATCGTGCCATTGGAATTTGATTCATTTTTATTATTGTGCTTTCTACACTGAGACCGTGAGCACCATTATATCATTGGTACTGGAATCATCTCTTACTTTCTGCAGTCAGTATTAGATCTGTGACACCTTTGCTGCTGTTGACATTGGAACTGTGTCAGTCTACTCACTGTTTGCATTAGGGTCACATTACCTTCATTACTATTGGCACTGAAACCATATCTCCCTTCCAGCTGTCAAAACTTTGACCATTACGCCAACGCACGAAACCCTACAATCTGTTAAAACACCTTATTGTTGTTATTTTCTTAGTGTTGCATAAGGTTGTTTAGATGCTTCCAGTAAGTGCAGGATGTGAATATAGGTGATGGCTGCCAGGCTAGCCAGATAGAATTTTGTAGATAATTCTGTCATTTGTAAATATTAATGTAAGCCACAGGCTTGTTCTCTTAAATGTGAAAAGACTGCATTCGACATTGAACTGCAAAAATGTAACAACAGTGCACTCTGCTGTAAAAGAGCTAAGTCAAGCATTTCATGACTGTCTTTGATGTTAAAATTCGGAGCCGATATGTCTAGAGGGAGGCATCCTGCCTATTGTTTTAAGACAAGAGTTAAAGGCTAGAATTTGCATGTGTAAATGTCCTTTATTGCTCTGGTTGCTGGCCAGGTGTAAAGAATGTAAATGTAGTTTATGTTAGCGTGGGACCACCAGAGAAGTGTGAAGAATGATGTCATGTGAAGCAGCTCTGTGTTATCAATTTAAAGAGAGAGAATCCGAGAGCTCTGAGCATTTTGTCTTGACAACATCCAACATCAGCAGCACTGCTTTGCTCCTTATGTAAGTTATTTATAACTGTATTTTCTCTTAGAAATAGCTAGGAAAGAGGAATATTAGACTAGTTTGTTTTTCTGTGATGTCAGAACTTTTCTACGGTATTATTTTAAGTATTTCTCTGTGATCTCTGAACTCTTGACTAGCACTGTGTAGTAAGAAATATTGTCTTGTGTTTTTATTATTTATTATTAAATATTTTTTAAACCTTTCAACTGTGGCTCTTTTATGTAGAGTTAATTTAAGCTCTAAGAGTACATTGCATATATATATATATATATATAGTGGTAATGTACCAAGTCACTCTAATAAGCTTTGACTGTTCAGTCACACTTACCATTTGGATAATAATATTGCACAGTAATAACTGGACACCCTTTTAAGGGCCTTTGAGTAGTGGATAAATATTAGTGGGTGGTGGCAGCTGATACTACCGTTTTAGACTGGGCAGAAAAGGGGCACAGCTGGAGAATCTGTGCCAAAATTCCCCCAGGAGTGTATGTATGGTTGTATATAACTCTTATCTGAAAGTGCCTGTGTGTGTGTGTGTGTGTGTGTGTGTGTGTGTGTGTGTGTGTGTGTGTGTGTGTGTGTGTGTGTGTCAGCTACTTGGGCAGGGACACAAAGCACTGGTTGGACAGAGAGGGTGCTGGAGGTTTTAGCTTGCCCACTAGGCTGAGATCTGGACCCTATAGCTGTGCCAGTGGGGAGTCTTATTGAGGACCTGGCGAGAAAGAGAGAAACCAGCCCCAGGCTAATTGTAATCTCTGTGTGCTCTTAAGGGAAATTATACTTTACTGTGTGTGCATTTATTATCCTTTCCCAATATGGATGTCCCTCACTGGTGTTAGTGGTGAGGATTGAGGCTCCTTGATTGCTGGGCCAGTACACGGGTGTCACATATTAATTGTTTTTCAAGTGACCCTTGAAAAACGTTGCTTGAGAGGGTTAGGCCTGTCTGAGTATACCTTACACTATTCCCTGTCTTGAGAGCCCATCTGCATTGGCATTGCTAATCCCACTGTGGTGCTGCACTGGCCTATCATATACTTGCAACCATAGGCTCCATCTTAACAACTTGGCATTTTGCTAGCTGGCTGATGTGTCACTACCGTGAATTTTCCTCCATACAGATAAGGTTGACGTTTCTGCAGTGCCCACACTATGGCTAGATATTTCTTTTCTAAGGCTGCATAGCATTTCTCCCTGGGTTGGAGCCTATGACTGAGATAAACCACTGGGTGCTCTTCTCCCTCTGAAGAAATCTAAGTACAGCCCCCCACCCCATGGTTTGAAGCATCCATCTGCACAACAAATTTGTTGCTTTAATCTGGACTGGCTAACACAGGGGGTCCTCCCAAAGCTTCTTTAAACGTCTGGAATGCCTGCTCACATGCTGTGGTCCACACTACCTTATCTGGCCTGTTCTTCCTTGCCAGGTCTGTGAGGGGAGCAGCTATGGTAATATAACTGGGTACGAACTTTCTGTAGTACCCTAGTGTTCCTAAGAATGCCCTCACTTGCATCTTTGTAACAGGTGCAGGCCATGCCTGAATGGTTTCTACTTTGGCAGGTTCTGGCCTGTTCTTACCACTCCCCACTCTATATCCCAGGTAGGAGACCTCTGTTATACCCACCTGACATTTGCTCGGCTTAATGGTCAACCCTGCCCTTTGCAGTCTGCCCAGGACCTCCCTGACATGTTGAATGTGCTCTTGCCAGGAATGGCTGTAGCTGGCAATATCATCTAGGTAAGCAAGGGCAAACCCTCCTGCTCCTGCTAGGATATGGTCTACCAGCCTCTGGAAAGTTGCTGGGGCATTCTTCATTCCAAAAAGCATCTTTGTGAACTCATACAAGCCAAAAGGAGTCACAAAGGCTGACCTCTCTCTAGCACTGGGAGTCAAGGGCATCTTCCAGTAACCTTTGGCAAGATCAATAGTTGTAAGATACTTAGCCCCACCCAGCTACTCTAGGGCCTCATCTCTCCTAGGCATGGGGGTAAGCATCTGCTTCTGTGTGACTATTTAATTTCTTGTAGTCCACACAAAACCCGATGCTACCATCCTTCTTTGTCACCTGCACCACTGGGGAGGCCCAGGGACTGTTGGACTCTTGAACCACCCCTAATTTCAATATCTTCTGTATCTCCTCCCTCAGAGACTGTTTGACTCCCTCGGGCACCCTATAAGGGGCCTGCCTAATAGGCCTTTGGGGTCCTGTATCCACCTGGTGCTGTGCCAGGTGGGTGCACCCTAGTTTCCCAGTGAACATGTCCCCAAACCCCTGTAACACTACTCAGATTTTTCAAACTTGGGTAGGACATAGCTGCTAGGACTTCACTACCCCTTCCACCGAGGTGTCAGTCTGAGCCTCACTGAGGAGATCAGTCACCAGATCTCCCTCAGACTCCTCCTGCAATCCACTGCAAATGATTAGCACAAGAGCCTCCCTATCATGATAAGGTTTTATCATGTTAACATGGTACAATTTGTGCCCCTGCCTCCTGCCTAGCAGTTCCACCATGTAGTTAATATCACTTACCTTTCTTATCACCTTGTAGGGTCCCTCCCAAGCTGCTTGCAGCTTGTTGTGTCTGACAGGAATGAGAACCATTACCTGATGCCCCACAGTATACTCTCTAGCTCAAGCATTCCTGTCATACCACACCTTTTTCTGTTGTTGGGCTTCTGCCAGGTACTCCTGGGCCAAGCCCATGAGTTCCCTGAGCCTTGTCCTGAGGTTTAGGACATATGCCACAACAGACTGCATGTGAGGTTCGCACTCACCTTCCCACTAATCTTGAATTAAATCTAGAGGTCCCCTCAACCTATGCCCATACAGCAACTCAAAGGGTGAAAAACCTGTGGATTCCTGGGGAACCTCTCTGTAAGCAAACAACAGATGAGGCAAATATTTGTCCCACTCCCTCTTAAACTGGTCCGAAAATGCCCATAGCATGGCCTTGATTGTAGAGTTTAACCTCTCAACAAGACCATTAGTCTGGGGATGGCAGGGGGTGGCCCTCAGGTGCTTCACCCCTCAGGACTTCCACAGACAAGCCAGCATGTCTGACATGAAATTGGCACCTCTGTCAGTCAGTATTTCTTTTGGGAAAACTACCCTGCTGAAAATCTCTAACAAAGCAGTTGCCACCTTTTCTGCCTCAATGGAAGACAGAACCACTGCCTCAGGGTATCGTGTAGCATAATCCACTACCACTAGGATATACTTTTTCCCTGTGGAACTTGGGGTACACTGAGGCCCCACAATATCCATTGCTACCCTCTGAAATGGCTCCTCAATCACAGGCAAAGGCATCAAAGAAGCTTTCACCTTGTCTCCTGCCTTGCCTACCTTTTGGGACTGCTCACAGGTCCTGCAGTACCCTGTTACAGCTCTAGAAATTCTAGACCAATAGAAGTTCAGCATAATACATCTCTTGGTACATTTTATGCCCATATGACCTGCAAAGGGAATATCATGGGCTATGGCTAGAAGCGCCAGATGGTAGGCTCTAGGCACTACTACCTTCTCACCATCTAGCCCTCTCTCAGGGGTCCACTCTTTATACAGTAACCTTTTGTCCCAGTATACAGATTCTCCCTTCCCTTAAGAATCAGATGTCTCACTAGCTATCTGCCTCAGGCTGTGCAATGTAGGGTCTGATAGCTGAGCCTGTCTCACTCTCTGTTTGTAACCCTTCCCAGCTCCCCTTCCACAGGCAGTCTGGCATCCTCTGACAGTGGTGTCTCACTGTCAGCCTGGGTACTACTACTTACCTCTACCTTTGCAGTCCCTCTGTCCAAGGGAACATCAGTACCCATAAGCAGCTGTAGCTCACCTTCAGTCTCACTGCTACAGAGTAGCTCCCTCCCTAAAGTAACCACCTCATCAGTCCTGGCTGCAAGTATGCAGTCTGTCTGGGTCTCCCCCAGGCTACCAGACCCACATGCTTGCCTCCTACCCTGACTGCATGTAACTACATAAGCACATGGTACTGTCTCATCCAAATTCTTCCCTATCAGGACGTAAGACAACCTACAATTGGGATTTTGTCTTTCTCACTTACTGGCTCTCTCACCTTTTGTTTCCCACCTTGCCTCTGTGGATATCTGTATGCCACATGGCCCCACTGGTTGCATTCAAAACATTTAACCCTAAGTCCTGGACGTGTACCTGGACTAGTGGCTTTCCCTGCTACTGGCAGATTCTGTTGGGGCAGTCTGTGATGCCCACCATGGGTTCCTTTAGACCCATGAGCAGTACTGGGGGTCCCTTTCCTGTGCAGAGCTGTCCTGCTTGCTACGTATAGGTCTCCCTTCTTCCCCAACACAACTGAAGTAGCACATTGTCTATCAGCTAACCAGATCCTCATGTCCTTGGACAAAGTGCTAAGGGCTTGTTCCCTCACCAAAGGGTCTGCCACCCCTTTAAAAGTGGTGAGCTGACATCCACTCACCCACCTATGAAAATAAGTGCACAGTTCAGCAACATATTCACACAAACTTTCATCTGCCTTGCGTCTATGCTCATGAAACTTTTTCATATACATTTCAGATATAAGCTTAAAACATTCTAACAAGCAGTGCTTAACAACAGTGTAATTTAAACAGTCAATGTCAAATATTTTGGACAACACAGTTACAGCTTTACCATGGAGTAAGGGGGTCAGGAACCGTACCCATAGCCTTTGGTCAACATCATACTGTTTACATAACCTCTCAAACATATGAATGAAACTATCAAAATTATCCTCCTCTTTAAACTGTGGAAGAAATTTACTGACCTTTTTGTGCTTCTGGGGTCCAGTTACTCCCTTCCCTATTACCTCCATGACTCTGGTGAAGAGTCAGCATTTCCCTCTCATACTGCCTCTGTCTCTCCTTTTCCTCAGCTTCCAGGCATAGCAGTTTCTTATTCTCCTCAGCCTGCAGACATCTCATTCTCTCAGCTGCTTCTATTTCCAAATGCCTGGCCTCCAACTTAAGTCTCTTTAGCTACAGATGGATTTTTAAGTCCTCTTCAGAAAGGTTGAGCTGTCCATTCTCTGAGGATGGTACATCTCCACTGCCAGCCTGATCATCCTCCTGGTTGCTGTTTTCTGATGCAGCTGTGACAAAAGCTGCAATCATGTTTGCCTTAGTGAGGTTTCCATGCACCAGTCCCCTAGCCTGGCACATGTCAGCCACCTGGCTCCTTTTCAGTTTTCTGTACTTCTCTGCTGACATGCTGCCTGCTCTCCCTGACTAACTAAACTAATAAAATAAGTAAAACAATTGTGATATGAACTCTGAGTATTCACTATGTGGCTGATTTAGAGTACAAAACACCTTCAGTGATCACTGTACACAAGCTACAGAAATTCACTCTACCCACACCACTACAAGCCAATTAGTATTTGCCAACCAATTAATATGTGGTGTGGATATCTCACCACTACCAGACAATTAATATTTGATGCACATGCACTGGCCCAGCAATCAAGGAGCCTCAGTCCTCACCACTAACTTCAGTGAGGGATGTCCATATTGGGAAAGGATAATAAATACACACACACACAGTAAAGTAAAATTTCTCTTAGGAGCACACAGAGATCACAGTCAGTCTGGGGCTGGTTTCTCTCTTTCTCTACAGGTCCCCAATAAGAGTCTCCACTGGCACAGCTATAGAGTCCAGATCTCAGCCTAGTGGCCAAGCTAAAACCTCCAGTACCCTTTCTGTCCAACCAGTGCTTCATGTCCCTGCCCAAATAGCTGATACACACAGTTTGATATAAGAGTTATACACAATCACACAGACACTCCTGGGGGAAGGCTGGCACAGGTTCTCCAGCTGTGCCCCTTTTCTGCCCAGTCTAAAAAGTTAGTACCAGCTGCCACCACCCACTAATATTTATCAGCTACTTAAAGGCCCTTAAAAGAGTGTCCAGTTATTACTGTGCAATATTATTATCCAAATGGTAAGTGTGACTGAACAGTTAAGGCTTATTAGAGTGACTTGGTACATACCACTATATATATGCAATGTACTATTAGAGCTTAAATTAACTCTACATAAAACAGCCACAGTTGAAAGGTTTAAAAATATTTAATAATAAATCATAAAAATACAAGATAATACTTCTTACTACACAGTGCTAGTCAAAAGTTCAGAGATAACAGAGAAATAGTTAAAATAATAACTTAGAAAAGTTCTGACATCACAGAAAAACAAACTAGTCTAATATTCCTATTTCCTAGCAATTTCTAAGAGAAAATACAGTTATAAGTAACTTACATAATGAGCAAAGCAGTGCTGCTGATGTTGGATGTTCTCAAGACAAAATGCTCAGAGCTCTCGGATTTTCTCGCTTTAAATTGATAACACACTTCTCTGGTGTTCCCAGGCTAATAGAAACTACATTTACATTCTTTACACCTGGTCAGAAACCAGAGCAATAAAGGACATTCATACATGCAAATTCTAGCCATTAACTCTGGTCTTAAAACAACAGGCAGGATGCCTCCCTCTAGACATATCGGCTCCAAATTTTGACATCAAAGACAGTCATAAAATGCTTGACTTAGCTTTCTTACAGCAGACTGTACTGCTGTTACATTTTTACAGTTCAATATCCAATGTAGTCTTTTCACATTTAAGAGAACAAGCCCGTGGCTTACATTAATTTTTACAAATGACAGAATAATCTACAAAATTCTATCTGGCTAGGCTGGCAGCCTTCACCTATCTTCACACAGGACATGATGATTTTGTGCATTTACAGTATGACTCAAGTAGTGAGAACAAAAGTGGCAGTGTTCGTTGGCATCTCTTACACTGAGTTATGTTTTAAAAGATTTTACCCCTTCTTTTTTCTCCTTTTCTCTTCTTCCACTCTTCTATTTCTTTCTCCTTCCACCTCCTTTCCTTTTCCATTTCCTTCCCCTCTCCTTTATCCCCCCTTTCCTTCTTTTTTTTTTCTTAATTTGGGTATGTTTTGAGATAGTAAGTGTAACAAGGCGTGTAGCTGCATCTATGTGCTTAATTTCATTACTATTTAGTGTTTAAAATGACATATTTCAACAGAGTATTCTGAGCAGAAATCATGTAGTATAAACGTGGGTCGGTATTTGTACTTGTTTACATATAGAGAATGACACACCACAGCATTTCATTTCTTTCTGTTTAATTAAAGTGTTTTCCTACTTAGCTAACATTTGGAAGCCCTTGTTTTCATAAACTGCAAAATGTAAGAAATGCAGTGAGGCCCACAGCATTTAACACCGAGTGTATTTGGTTTTGTAATAGAACAGCATTTCGCAATTAGTTCTACACAGATGTCAGTGCATCACCAAAGCGTGACAGGGGAAATGGGCATGGAAACGGCTGAAGATTGACACACATGGTGGTTCACATATGACACCATGCATGCACTCCTGAAAACTGTTTAATATAAAACCTTCACAGTTCCTTACCATAACAACACCCACGAGGATGCACATTATCTGACTCTGAAACTTTTGAAATGGCATAGTTTGACAACTAATTTCACAGCTGTCCAACAACTTAAAAGATGCCATGTGATGCACTCTGACATAAGAGATTTTAAGTCTATTACATCCAATGAAGACCACACAATGGAACAACTGTCTGCCAGAATGTTACCCTATGGGCTCTACCCCAACTTTGACAGCAGTCAAGGACTTATAATACCCAACATCACTGCACATAACGATGCAGTCACACAAACATATTTCCTCATTTAATAACTGCACATACTGTGTTGGTTACACACATACACTGCACTATTTGACAGCTGTTAAACCACTATTTGTGTATAGCTGGAGTAGTGTTTTACACGTAATTTACTCTGATTTTTATTTATTTATTTATATATTTTTTTCTCCCCTCTTTTCCTGCTCAAAACAGTGAACATGCTATTTTTGAAACATTCAGCGGTGCTCTGGCTATGACTCGCATTCTGAGTACCATAATTTTGGAGTTTTCCACTCCTTTAGCTTTAAGCAACATTATCAGTACTTTAGTGACTGAATTCATTTTTGATTAAACTGTTTAAATGGTACTTCACTTGAAATACATCTAAAATCACTTGGTGTCTATGAGTTGAATGATGTAAAAATCTCTAGCAGTAAATAGTTTTCTTAGAGCCATTATGATATTTCTTTCCACAGTACATGAATTGCGGAGTGTCAAAGCTGTCACCAAGAAATAAGTAGCAATGCTTGTCAAGGCAAACGCCGATACTGCAAGAAAGTGACAGGCTGCCTGTCTGCCACATCCCCCTCCCCTCAACCTACAGCAGTCAAATCAAAGGTTGTTATTGCTTTTTGGTTTGCTTATCACTATTTTTCCGCATATCTATAGATGAATATTTCAGTGTTATACATACACGTCTATAGTACTACATAGTAAGTTAGTATGAGATGCCTCAAAATTGTCAACATTTAACCGAATGGGGTATTGTATTACAGAAGTACCTCCACAGGATACACCAACAGAACACATTCATCTATTTTTATTTGGCACCAGAATGAATATTCAGCATATTCATCAGCCCTTCACAAATTGTCTGCCTGAGGCATGGTTAGGACGGGATTTGCTACTGCACATCACGCATGTCACTGCCCCAACACAAAACTGTCCATTTCCATTTTCTCGAAAATATATTCATCAGCTACAGGCATAATATATGCATGATCTCATACTAATGTTAGTATACCTGCCATTTGTCAGGCAGTTTCCACTGGCAATCATGATGTACACACCCACCTCTGCACAGCACGGTGAACCAGGCATCTCTCCAATACGAAGCCCGTAAATTATTATTGAAGCTGGCTTCTGATGTAATTACAATGGGAAAATATTTTAATAAACCGAATTTGACTTTCTTTTTCTTCCGACTGCTTTTTTCACTTTTTATTATAGAAAGATGTTTGTTATATTCTAGATTAGCGACGTGTAACCTTAAGACTTAAGTACTGCACGTACTTCAGTCATACAACAAAATATGATTATCAATTCTCCTGCATGACAAGATGCTTGTGGACATAGTAGGAATTCTAAAAGAAGTTAAAGCTTCAACTGGTGCATGCACGAGCTGTTTATTTTACTGAATTCCCGCCAAAGGACATTAAAAGATATATGGTTCATTTAATGATCGTAAATTTAACTGTCTTTGATCTGCTCAAACCCTGTATTATGACTAACCTGGAAATACATGTATCAAGTGGTGAAATCTTTCTAAAATTAATTGAATTTTCCCCACGACCTACAACATGTCCCTTTCATCCCTCGCATGTTATAAGCCATTACTGTCTATATACCAGCAAAGATGCCCTCCATGAATGATCCAGGTGGTTTGCCATATATATCACTAACCAATAGAAATAGAAATATTTATAGGAGAAGCAAAAAACAAAAGAAAAAAATAATTTATCAACATTCCTATCCAATTGTAACATATAATATATGTCTTTGCAACCTTCTCTTTTTCCCCTTTCCATCTTCCAAAACAGGAATAACAGAATACAACCATATTTCCATGAGGAATTCTTTTCAGTCACTAGTGTGTTAATTATTAATGAGATCTGTTATTCCAAACTGAATTAGTAAAGGGAAAGAAAGATAAAACGTACATAATAAGAAAGGAAGAAGAGATATCCAAAATGAATCATATCAGCACAAAATCTAGTGTCTAAATAAATCCAGTGAGTAACTTTGGCAATTAAATAGACCTCTATATGTTTATAATTTTCATTAAAGGGAACCTGTTTGAAAACTATTTAGTTATAAAGATAAAGAATTAAAACTGTATTATATAAGAACTTATGCAGGACATATTATTCATATACAGCTATACACTGTTTTGCTTATGAGTGTGAAAAAACAGACTTATTTTGTTTTTTTGAGCATACTATATTTACATAAGTATACACATCCAACCACCTGCATATTTACAAATACACTTATTTATATGTGCATCTGTACCCATATATTCACATACACATAAACACAAACATATGTCAATTCTAATGTATATATAATAATTAATATTATTAGATTATATACATCAATGTGGAAACACTTCTGAGTTCACAGTTTGAGATCTTTTGTTATAATGTGTGTTATTATGAGAGAATTAAAAAGTGTTTACCTTGTTTAAAGATGAATTCTAGTCCTTCGTCTATGTAAATATAAGACAGCATAGTAATTTTTCTTTTAGTTTCTTCTTGTTTCCACTTGTTTTCCAGTTATTTGCTTCTACCTGTCTCATTAAGGACCTGCTATTATTCCATTCCATATTTTCTACTTGGTTAATTATGATTTTAGTTTTAAGAAAAGTTAAGGCTTCATCTAGATCTTCAAAGATTTTAATGCCATCTGAAAGAAAAACTTTAGTCTTGGTAGAAATAGCAGATGGACTTTGATTTGTTTCTTTTTTAGTTCTTTAATCAGTGGAAGAAAGTTTTTTTCTCTTAGTCATCACTGAAGAAGAGTAATCATTATCAAATCTGATAATTTTGTCTCCTAGTTTAATGGGAGATTTTGTCTAGACAGCTTTTAAGATTAATTCCTTGTCCTGTGAAGAAAAGAATTTCACAATAGCTGATCTTGGAGGAGAGTTTTTTTGTTTTAGGAGTTGTTAAGGACCTATGTGCTCTTTCAATTCCATAGGACATTGCTTCGGATAAATCCAGAGCTTTAGGTAACCAAGTTTTTAGAAAAGTTGTCATATTCCCATCTTCTGTCCTCTCAGGCAAACCAAAAATGCAGATATTGTTCCTCATGGACCTATTCTCCAGGTCGCCTATTTTTTCTAGACGTACAATATTTTGTCTTGGTAGGAATTCTGTATTATTTTCTTCTTCTGTTAGTCTCCCTTCTATATTATTCAGTGACATTTCCATTTCTGTTGTTTGTGCTTTCTGTTGACTGCGTGATTCCTGTATTTGCTTCATGTGTTCGGAACATTTTTCTTTTTTTTTTCAAAACATTTTTATTTGAGAAATTTAATATACAATAAAGTTAAATGAAATTAACTCTCTTTTTTCTTTAAAAAAAAAAAGAAAAAAAAAGACAAAATTAATTTTACATGAAGTAATAACATAACAATAAACAATATATAACTATATACAATATGTTCACCATAGATCAATACATTTAAAATAATTTATAAATATGTAAATGATATATACTATAATATAGAACTAATTTTGCAAAAAATCTAATATTTTATTCCAACTGTGTAGGAACATTTTTCTTTGAAGTTGTCAGTTTTGCTGTCTATTTTATCCATTTTGAGACAGTTCTTGAATATTAGATAAAAGAGACTGAAAGTCCTTTCTCACAAGAGATTCTTGTGAATTCTGAGTGACTCATTCTGTCGATAAAAGTTCTGAGCCAGATTTTAACAGGAAAATAGTTCCAGATATAAATAATTTTTAACTGTTATCCTCCAAGACAGTTCAAAGTATTATTATTTAATCAAAAACTTCAAGTATGATAAGTTAAAAATATAATTTCCTGTCAGAAATAACAAAAAAAAAAAAAAATAGCATAGCTCAAGTAAACTACTGCTAACCTACAAACATTGCGGCCGGAATCCCAGGGTGTGTATTTTGACAGTCAATTGTCTGTGAAAAGCGGCCTTGTGCAAGTTGTGTGTTCTGATAAGCAATTGTCTATGAAAAGCAGTTATGTGTGTGGTGTGTTCTGGTAGGCAATTATGTTTGAAAAGCAGCCATATGCAGGGTGTGTCTGATTAAGAAAGACGCTAAGAACGAGCAGTATAATTACATATAAATGAGTAACATTATTAAAAATAAGGGCCTTGGCAGATGCAAATGACAGTAAACAATGTGGTGGAGGGACTCAGAAATGTATATATTCCATGGCTGCAAGCACTAGATCCAGAGTAATTGACTGCAGTGAAATCCTTGTGTTACAGGAGGTGAACTGCAGAAAAATGTATGGGTAGCTGCAACATTAACAAATGGATCTATTTTACAGACTGTACTCACCACAGGTAGTCACAGTGTTACTCATTGTTTCCCTCTGAGGAGTCGTATCGTCCATCTGCTCCTCACATGTCATGCCCTCCACAGCACTGAAACTGTGTATTGTTACCATGAGGACAGAGTCAGCATACAGGTGCTGATTGACATACGCTGCTCTCATTTGCAAGACTGTGGAATTCACAGATACCTATCCTGGTAGGCACCCAGGAATGTGTAGCTTTGAAAATACTAGCTACAGGGACTTTTCAGCAACCAATGGGGGACATGATAGGGGGTTGCTAGGTGTCTACCTCAGGGGTCCTCCACCAGTTGTTCAATGTCATGCTACAGCATGGGGGGGGCATTTATGGTCCCCTTGTATCACAAAGGAAAAGGAAAGAGCTAATACCTTGTGGAATTTTTATGACATAACCTAATTCTCTGAGGTACTGGGGAGCATAGACTACACCAACGTTGAAATGATGGTCCCACCTGGTGATCTGGGACAAAGGTACATTAACTGTAAAGGTTACCATGCCAACAAATATCAGGTTGTCTGTACTTCATAAGTTATGATCTGCAATGTATCTGCAGTCCACCAAACAGTACTTACAACTCCCATATACAGCACATTTTATTTTTTTTTTGATTTTTTGGTTTTAATTATTTTGCTTTTGTTTACTGAGTTTGCCTGACTGGGTCTAGTCAAAAAACTGTTTTCAGTAGAGGCTTAGGGAGAAAAGTTCCAACATATTGCAAACATTTTTAAACAGACATTCAGTAGCATAAACAGACATTGAGTAATATACATTGACAATTACATATACAATTTCCAAATTACATTGCATTCATATCAAATAATGGAAACTATTACAATATAAAAGATACTTATGCATTTAGCACATGTTTACACTGAGCATTTTAAAAGATGTACTAGTGGGTTTGTCAAATAGATAACAGATCTTGTGATTAGTGATTAGAAATTCAAGGAAATGAAAGTGTTGGAAGAAAAGCTGTAAGGTAAACTTTTATTTATTATTTATTTATTTACATATGTTAACCAGGTAGTGTCCGACTGGGCAAGTTGCCCATTTTCAGCAGAGACCCGGGGAGAAAAGCTCCAGTACAGGTAACAATTAGTTAGAAAACGCATAGTTATGAACACAAATATTAACAAAAATGTGATTAACAAATTAGAGAGAGATGAATTAGTATGTTATATAGTTTTCTGACACTAGAGGGGGTACAAGACTAAGGTTTTTAATGCTTGCGAATGCTTACACGGAAGTTAATATGTATAAGATTTTCATGACAAAAATCAAATGAAAAACTTTCCCAAAGTTGTAATACACGATGTCAAATCAATTTTTAAATAATATCTAAAAGACAAACAGATTTTAAAAGTTTTGTTTTTACATACGATTATTTTTTGAAAACGCAATCAGGAATACATATTAATGAGATGAGAAATTCATTGGTTTATTTAAAACAATGAAATTGTGTTCTATTGGTTAATTGTGTTATTAATAAAGTATAAAGGCAGAGTTTTTTTAAAAACAGTTTTATCTGATGAAGTCCTGGAGTAAAAGGACGAAAACGCATGTGTTTATTTAATAAAAGCATTCAAGAAGTAGTTTGGTGTCACTTTCGTGGTTTGGAATAGGAAGAGTACTGCTTTCCGCTCTACGGCTTTTTTTTGGTTGGATTTCTTTGTTGTCAGTGAAAGCCGCACTTTCTTGGTTTTTTTGGTGACTTTGTGGAGAGCGGTTTTGCTGTACGAAATCTTCCGTGATGGGTTCGGAAGGACAGGAAGAGATGGGGCAAACTCGCAAACTCATAGGTCAGTTAACGGAACTGATCGATTTACTTACGCCCCTATGTCAAAGTTTGGTTCCAGGAAGAGGAGTGATGCACTCGGAGGTTTCATTTCATGAGGGGATTAACGGACAAGCTGCAAAGAGGAAAAGGGAGCTTATAGGCGACAACGGGGAAGCCGGCGACCCTGGAGAAACGGAGATGTCCAATTTTAACCCCATGAGAACACCGAGGGCTCTAGATGGTGGAGAAGAAGAATGAGAACAAAGTTATTATGACAATATGGACAAGGGTGCGAGACCTAAATCTAGGCCAAGCACCAAAGGTACTGTTTTTCCGAACCACAAAACCACTAATGAGTGGTTAAAGAAAAATTACTTGTTTAATTTTGAAAGTGACATTGAAAATGAAATTAATAATGATGGTACGACATATATTGAAAAGCTTGACAAATTGTACGAACTAATGTTGAAATTTAGAACATTAAGGATAGAAAATGCATATTTGAATGAATGTTTAATCAAGGAAATAGTCCCTAAGGGACTAAGGGTTTACAAATACCCTAATAATGTGCAATTAGGGTCTTCTTTTCATGTGAATTTAGTTAAAGCTTTCAACAAATGTGGATTAGAAGTTATACAGCTTATTATTGAAGAAAACGAAAATAAATTAACTGTTATTGAACAGGAAATTAAGGAGCTTGACACTAACATTAAACAAGATCTCATTTTTGGGATCAAACAGGAGAGAGAGAGATATTTCAAAATGAGGGAGGAAATTGATTTGAAATGTGAAGACATCATTAAACGAAAAATGGGAAAGTTAAATAGAGACATAAAAGAATATGCAAGCAATACTAGTTACCCAAAGCCAACAATAATGAATATGAGGGGAAATTTTAGGAATAATTATAACAATAAGGACATAAATAAGGGAAATAGTGAAAGAAAGAATATTGAGTACAACTACGATACCAAATTTCCACCTTTAGGGATGGAAAACTAAGAGTATTATGAATCTTATAACAGGGAAAGAAATTTTCAGGTGAGGGGGGGGAGAAGGGGGAGGGGGAGACACTATTAGTGAGTACCCTGGTTCCCATAAACAACAGAAATAATGAGAACAGTATAACATTTGAGAATGAAATTAAAGGCAATTTTGAAGGATTCACTATTTATAATTTTAGCAACATGATTTTAAAGAAGGAACACTTTGAACTGTTGAGTAAAGGTTTGAAATACAACCCAGTGAAGAAAGGAAATGTGACTGGTACAATATTGGATATAAAGTTATTCACCAGAAAAATTAATTTAACTGTTTTGGCTTCTAAAATGGGTATGAATGGAACAAAAATGGTGACAGATGAATTGAAAAGAAGTTCGGTATTTAACCCACCTTTAGCACCACAAATAAAAAAACTTGAAAATGTTTTAGAAAAGAAATTAGAAAATTAGAAAAGAAGGATATGAGTAAGAACAAATATATGACTAACATGAAGAAAGAGGAATGGGAAGTCTTGAATGAAATGATTGAGAATGCTAAGGTAAGGGTGATGAAACTGGACAAAGGGGGTGGAATCGTCATCATGGAAAACACCATGTATGACACTAAAATGTATTCAATTTTGTTAGATGAACGAAAATATTCGGTTGCCTCTAAAAATGAGGTGGTAATAGCACATAAGAAAATAGATGTGATGCTTGAAAATTTATTAATGGACAAAGTAATGGATATCGAAACTTACAAATACTTAGAGGTAAAAAAGCCAAGGGTAGCAACAATGTCTGGCATACCCAAGATTCATAAGAATCAATTTGACCCCCCTTTGAGACCGATTGTTTCAGCGGAAGGAGCAAAAATCACCCCATTAGCTAAATATGTGGATAATAAAGTTAAACATTTATGGATGAAAAATGATATAATTTTAAGAGATTCCTGGGACTTCCTAAGAGAACTCTCTACAAATATATATAAGGAAAACATAATTTTTGTCACAATAGATATTATAGATCTTTTCTCTAGTATACCGCACGTTGAAGGTATGGAATTATTTGAGGAAAGTGTGTATGGTGACAAGAAGTTGTCACATGAAGAAAAGGTAACCGTAGTGACCCTTATGGACTCTATTTTAAAATATAACTATTTGATGTTCAATGGAGAATATTACAAACAGATTTCAGGAGTCTCAATGGGGGCAGCTTGTGCCCCGACTTTTGCCAATATTGTACTGGGTAAATGGGAGGAGAAATTCATAACTAACTCTGTTTTCAAGCAATATTGGTGCCTTTATCATAGATTTTTGGATGACATAGCGATATTTTGGATAGGAAGTGTGGAAAAGTTTAATGAATTTTTTGCCTATATAAATCAAACTACCAATTTTCTAAAATTCACTTACGTAATGAATGCAGAAGTTATGAATTATTTAGATGTTGAAATCTACAAGAAAAAAGGAAATTTCGAAACTAAAGTGTTCAGGAAGAACACATTCTGTAATTCATACATACATTATGATAGTTTTCATCCAAAACATTGTAAGAAAAATATTATAAAGGGCCAATTTGTGAGAGGCTCGAGGATGACAAGTGATGAAGGTGATTTCCATCAAGAATGTAACAAATTAGAAGCAATGTTTCTGGATAGGGGTTACCCACCAGAATTCATTAGTGCAATAAGGGATGAAGTAGAGAAAGGTAGGAAAAACAAATTTCAACCAATAAAAGGAATAAAAGAAGTTTTTAATGATGATTTGTGTAATATGATAGTGAATAAGAATGAGAATGTCAAAAGATTAATTGTAGAATTCAATACTTTAAACAAAGAGGTCAAACAGATATTTAAGAGGGAATGGGACAGATTTGTTGCCATCACAGACTTAGAAGAGATCAAGAGTATGACACCACAGGTGACTTTTAGGAACCCCCCTAACATAAAGAAAAAACTGGAAGGAAATGGAAGACACAAGAAGACAGGGGTAAACAATAAAGTGGGAACATTCAAGTGCGGGAGATGTGCTCAATGTCCATATATTTTGAATAAGGATGAAGTTTTTATAGAAAGTAGAAAGAGATTAATAAGAAGTAAGGACAGAATTAATTGTAATACCCAAGGGGTAGTTTATTTGGCAATTTGTCAAAACTGCCAATCATTTTATATTGGGAAAACGGAAAGGGTCTTTAAAAGACGTATATATGAGCACATATATGACATTGGAAAAAGAAAAGAAACTAACGCACTATATAGGCACTTTAAGAACTGTGAAGGAGCAAAATATCTATTTTTTGGGTTAGAACAAGTACAGCAGGATGTTAGGGGAGGTCTATGGGAGGAGATTATATAAAGTAGGGAATTGTGGTGGCAAGTTTTTTTAAATGCTTGTAAAAAGCCTGGATTAAATGAAAATTTATCTATAGGACCAATACTAAAAGTGAAAGTGAATAAAGTTTAAGTCACATTCACTGGGTTGTTTCAGGTTAGTTTATAAAATAGTTATGTAGTTATATATTAATACTAATTTTAAGAATTTATCAAAATAAAAAATAATAATTTTAGGTATTTATTTATTTATTTATTTATTTATTTCATTCTCACATATATATGTATTTTAATTAATTTATTTAGATATAATTAATGAACAAAGAGAATCAATAGGTAGGAAGTACACAACAATAAATACACAAGAAGTAAGTAATAAAAGGAGAGATGAATTAGTATGTTATATAGTTTTCTGACACTAGAGGGGGTACAAGACTAAGGTTTTTAATGCTTGCGAATGCTTACACGGAAGTTAATATGTATAAGATTTTCATGACAAAAATCAAATGAAAAACTTTCCCAAAGTTGTAATACATGATGTCAAATCAATTTTTAAATAATATCTAAAAGACAAACAGATTTTAAAAGTTTTGTTTTTACATACGATTATTTTTTGAAAACGCAATCAGGAATACATATTAATGAGATGAGAAATTCATTGGTTTATTTAAAACAATGAAATTGTGTTCTATTGGTTAATTGTGTTATTAATAAAGTATAAAGGCAGAGTTTTTTTAAAAACAGTTTTATCTGATGAAGTCCTGGAGTAAAAGGACGAAAACGCATGTGTTTATTTAATAAAAGCGTTCAAGAAGTAGTTTGGTGTCACTTTCGTGGTTTGGAATAGGAAGAGTACTGCTTTCCGCTCTACGGCTTTTTTTTGGTTGGATTTCTTTGTTGTCAGTGAAAGCCGCACTTTCTTGGTTTTTTTGATTAACAAATTACTTACGAAACAAATAGTATAACATAATAAAGAGATATTGATAACTGGAATAATCAAAAATCTAACAGGAAGAAAGACATGGGATATAAGCACTAGTTGCTTAAACGTGCTGAAAAGAGGTACGTGAGAAGAGAGCTGTGAAGTAATAGGAGAAAGAGATTAGCCAGGAGAAATACAGGGGCAGAGCCAGTTGGTATTAAGATATTCTTTGAGGCTTTTTTAAATGAAGAAATATTGCGATTGTTTTGGATGTGCTGAGGAGGAGCATTCCAGGCCTTAGCTCTTTTATTGGAATAGAGAGAGTCACCATGATAGCTGTGAGACTGGGTAACTTTTATTATTATATTAGTCTGTTGGAAGACCGAAGGGACCTGCAGCTAAAGTTAGATCGGACCAGCCATGAAAGTACAGGGCAGTTACCGGGGTTGTGTATGACTTTGTGGGCAAAGATAAGTTGATTTAGTTTTAACAGGCTGGGAAGTTCCAGCCATCTGAGTTGTTGAAGAACGGAGCAATGATGAGCTTTATGGGGATGATTGGCAGCAAACTTAGCTATTTTGTTATAGCAGGACTGTAGGTTATTAAGGTCAGCCTTACATAGACTGGTGAACATATGTGAGCTGTAGAGGAGGGTAGATAGTAAGTGAGATCCAGCTGTGGCTAGTCTGGGTTGGTGTGTAAGGTAAGGTTTGGCCTTGTAGAGAGTGCCAAGTTTGGTATGGACTTTTTTATTGTTAGGGAGGTAGTCTATCATCTATTGTAACTCCAAGGAGCTTGGTCTGAGTTGTAGATTCAATTTTTATTCCATTAAAAGAGTGACTAGAGAGAGGCAGTGATCTGAGCTTGGATGATTTGTTTGTGAAAATCATTAACTTAGTCTTATTTGAGTTTAGGATGAGTTGATGGTTGAAGAGGTAATTTTCAATGTCCTGGAAAGATTTTTGTATTTTGTGTTGATGTTCTGGTAGGGAAAAGGCTAAGCAGATAAGAGAGAGGAATTATCTGTAAATTGGATGATAGAGGCAAGTTGGGTGGCAGAATTTAGGTTATTGACAAATATGACAAAGAGGAGGGGACCAAGTATGGATCCTTGGGGTACACCAGTGGATACTGGTGGTAGTGGGGAGAGTTTGTTCTTCCATTTTGTAGACTGCTGATGGTTTGACAGATAGCTGTGAAACCATGTTAGGGAAGATGAATTGAGGTTGCATGTTGCAAGTTTGTTGAGTAACAGTTGGTGGGATACAGCGTCAAAGGCTTTTGACATATCCAGGAAAATTGCTGAGCCTAGTTGTCCTTCATTTTTGAGGTGACAAATAATATCAGTAAAGGTTATTAGTGTTGTGATTGTACTATGTTTAGGTCTGAAGCTGTGCTGAGAGCTGGATAGTAGGTTGTTATTGGTGAGGTGATTCAGGAGTTGTTGATGTTTGCAATTTTTTCTAGGATTTTGGCTATGGGAGAGAGAATGGCAATGGGTTGGTAGTTTGAGATATCTCTAGAGGGACCACCCTTGTGAAGGGGAATGATGTAAGACATTTTCCAGAGATGAGGCACATACTGTTCGGAGACAGAGCAATTGATTAGGATGGATATGGGTTAGACGATAGATGCAGCAGCTACTTTTAAGAACTCGTTGAGAAGATGGTCAGCAGCAAGACAGTAGGATTTTAGTTTACTTAGGAGTTTTTTATGTAAGTAGTTTGAATTGGTTTAAAGGAGAAAGAGTTTGTGTTTTCAGTGGTAGGGGAGGGGACTGTAAGAGGTAAGTATTTACTGTCTAGCAAGGAGGTGATAGAGTTGACAAAGTGAGAGTTGAACTGTGAGGCTAAGGGCTCAGAGGAGTTAGATGCGGCTGCAGCAGGGGTGGAGGTTTTTCCGGGGTTAAGGAGGTCGTTAATATTTTGCCAGAACTTTCAAGGTGTTGTGCAGGTGCTTTTGTTGGCAGGTTTGAAAGTAAGTTTTTTTTTTTATCACTGTTGATTTTTTTCTAAGTTTGGTTTCCTAATTTCTGACATAAGTTGAAATCAGTTTTGTCTCTGGTGGTACGATACAGAGACCAGGGACTATCCCTTTGTTTAATTAGATGTTTAGTGTCATTAGATAGCTGTGGTAATTGTTTGGATTTGGAGTGTATTTTCCTGGTGGGGGCAAGATTATTTAAAATGTCAAGGAATTTGTTGTTGAGGTATTCCACTGCAAAGTCTACTTTAAGGTTTTGTAATGAGACAAATCACAACATTGAAGTAGTATATCAGATGTATCAGGGGAGAAGTTTTTCTTGCTACGAGTGTATCTGAAGGGTAAGTAAGTTTGAGTTTGAATTATTTTTCTTACTAGATATGTAGGGGCATGGTCACTTAGTGTGACTGGTAGGTAGCTGGCTTGGTACCCCAGGTTTGGCTTGTTGGACAGCTTAAAGTTGGGGTGAACTTATATACGTTAATAAAGTTGGTAGGGCAGTTAGAGGAGCAAGTGAGCAAGTCAAGATTAAAGTCACCTAAAATGATAGTTTCTTGGCTGAAAGAGGAAGCAGACCAAGAGAGGAGGGATTCTATGCTGAGAAGGTTGTTACCAGGGGACAGGTAGGTGGCTATGATATTCATGGCCTTGTGAGGATTAATTTGCAGGAGTGTAATTAGAATTTCAGTGCTGGGGATGTCTGGGGAAGTAAATTTTATTTTTCCACTTCGAGGGAGTCTTTATACATAATTGCACCACCACCTTGTTTGTTTAGTCGATCTTGTCTAATAATATTGTATTCATTTGATGTAATTTCTTAGTCTTTGATGTGGGGGTTTAAATAGATTTCTGTAATGACAGCTATATCTGGAGAGTAGGTGGCCAAGGTAGATTGGAATTCAGTAATTTATTTTATTTATGTAGCTTGTGAGATTCAAATTGGTAATTAGTAGATATGAGTTAGAGTTTATAGGCAATGAGGTATATAGAGTTGCTTCAGTGAGATTATGGTTTGTTGTACTAGAAATGGAGTTTGAGAGGTATTGTTGATTAGGAGGGAAGTAGTAGCTGAAGCCAGGGTTGGTGTGGATATCTGCCTGTAGTTGAATAAGTGTTAAGGAGTGCAATACTATAACAATAACCCATGCTTGGGTGTGGGTAATGTTGGATTTACCCACGGTTGGTGTAGTTTGGTCATGAGGGCGAAGCCTGAGTGGCCAAACAAAGCCAACCATGGGTAAATCCAGCATTACCGACACCCAGATGTGGGTTATTGCTATTATACAATGACATTATTTAAGAAAAATAATAATTACTTTTCTTAAATAATGGCATTGTATAATGCCTCCTTGCTGCCCTTCCTCAGCTGTCTGGTATTCTGCGGCAGTTCTGATGTACTGCGCATGCGTATGCCTACGCAGTACATCAGAGCTGTGGGCAAAAGCAACAGAGAAAGCAAGATCTCCGTTGCTTTTTACAAACTGTTTTGCTATGTTAAATGGGTTTAACATAGCGAGACAGCTTTAAAAAAAGCAACGGAGAATCTCTGTTGCTTTTTTTTAAAGGTGTCTCACTATGTTAAACCCATTTAACATAGCGAGACAGTTTTGAAAAAAGCAACAGAGAAAGCAAGATCTCTGTTGCTTTTTACAAACTGTCTCACTATGTTAAAGGAGTTTAACATAGCGAGACAGCTTTAAAAAAACCAATGGAGAATCTCCGTTGCTTTTTTTAAAGCTATCTTGCTATGTTAAACTCGTTTAACATAGAGAGACAGTGTCAAACAATGGAGATCTTGCGTTCTCCGTTGCTGTAAAAAAGAGTTATAGTAATGGAAAAAGTCCAGGCGACTGGTTCTTTTTCCATTACTATAACTCTGATTTACAACGTGCACGCTGACCAATCAGCATGCACATTTTTGAATATTAATGGCAGGGTTGTTGTATAATAGGCTTTTGACTTTGTCCACTAGTCAGATATACCTGTATTTGTAGAGCTGAGGGTTGGTAAAGTGCATACATTTGAAAGGGACGAGAATAGTGTTGTAGTTGTAGTATAGATGAGGGTGGGGTGTGACTATAATGTGTAAATGGAAATTGAGGAGCAGTGTGAGTGAGTGTTGTGGAACGATAGAGTTTAATATTATATTATAGAAGCATAAAAGAGTTGTGTAGTAGTGTAATGATCGGTAGAGCATTATAGTGAAGGACATGAAAGAAAAACTAATGGAAGTAGAGAAGAGTAGTTAGTGAGGGAGAGGAGCTGGGATGTGGTGATAGTTATAGAGCTGTGAGAAGAGTGTTGATTGGGGGAGAGTGAATGTAAGAGTTTGTGGTTGGCACAGGTGGGGAAGGGTGTGGAGAGAGTGATGACTGGAGAGTTTGGGTGTGGCTTACTTAGGTATAAAAGTAGTGAAAGAGGAAGTGGTGGGAATGGGGGGTAGGGTAGGGGAATGGAGTGAGCCTGAGTGAAGTGAGGGGGAACAGAGTGGGTTGAACCTGAACCCAGTGTTTGCGGCAGTGTCCAAAACCAATTAGCAAAAAAAAAAAAAAAAAAAAAATTATGTAGGTAATAAACCTTACAAAATCTAAAAAGCCTTTCCTTTTATTCCTAGAAATTAAAAGATAAGACTAAAGTGTTTGCTGTAAGATATACTGCTAATAATACAGAGGAACACCAGAATCAGATGTAAAACAAAGACATTTTAGATAATAACTAATATCTAAAGAATGGGTATCTGCACAGGAGTAGCACAACTGCTGAAAGTAGCAGCAAATAAGCGGCAGTTCTAGGGCAATGAAGTTGGGTAAAAGCAGAAGAAAAATAGTGAAAATGTGACCGTTAACAAAACCACTGCAGTTTGAGAAGAAACACTTGGGAGGAGTAGCATCCAGTTGATGCGCAACACCAAAAATAGGTTACCATCAAAGATAAATAAAATGTTTAAATGTACAGGCACTTTAATTATCTGGGCAATATCAGATGTTACTAAGCAATAAAAACTAAAAAGCATCTTCCAGACAGGCAGGGAGTAAACAAGTCACAAAAGCAAAAGTGGCTCATGACTCACAAAGACTATTTTGCACCCAGTGTTCCTCCCCAACCCTCCCGTGTTTGCAGGTTCAAGAGCTACTCTTGCTCTTTATTGGGGTATGATGCTTTTATGCTCATCATTATTTCATTACAAAATGTATTTATTTCAGTGGTAGTAAGTACTTTAACAATGTGTGGAAGATTTTCCTCTTTGCGATTTGAACCCTCCTCCTCTCAGACTGCAAGAATGCGAGTATTAAAAAAATGTTAATATTGTAGCTAAGAGGTGGTGTATTAAGCAGGTTCAAAAACAATTATATCTGGCTATCATAAGGTTTATATTAGAAGCACAGAGGTGTGGTGGTGAGCAGTGTCAGAAAATGATTTATATGGTTTGGCGATGCTAGTGAAACTATTCAGGTATTGGTAAAGCTTGGCCATAGGGCATAGGATTTTGAATGAAGGGAATACTTTGATGATATAGGAAGATGATTATTACACTGCATTTATAACAGATGTACAGGAGAATATCCTTTGATTTGATGGGAGATGTTTTGGTTGTGTTTTAAAATATTTTACATTCTGAATGGATTTCAGTGGCAGTCAGAGGTGGCTCCATAGTTTAACTACATTATTTGAACATAGATAACTTGTGTGTAGTGATTAGTGATTTTTCTGTAGAGTGTAAAATTTTGTTGTGGGAATAATGTTGTATTAAGCTTTTAAGGGTTGGGCAATGTTCTTACTTATAGAGAACTTATAGAAAAGTCTGTGTATTGTGGTTAGCTGAGAAAGAGCTAGGTAATGC
The DNA here is from genome assembly GCF_019279795.1 of Protopterus annectens. Classification (NCBI taxonomy): domain Eukaryota; kingdom Metazoa; phylum Chordata; order Ceratodontiformes; family Protopteridae; genus Protopterus; species Protopterus annectens. The sequence continues at coordinate 718,542,676 of NC_056751.1, read as the reverse complement.
AGTTATTGACAAGAAGATGGATACATTGTTTTTCCATTTCACTGCTTGACATGATTATCTTTGCAAAATCTTTTTCAAAGTATCAGGAATCCCTCACTCAGGTGACAGATCTCTTACACAAGCTGGGATTCCAAGAGAACATTTGAAAGTGGATTTAACTCCATATGGGATTGAGTTTCTGGGGTTTCAACTAGACACCTCAGTTCAAAGAGCTTTTCTTACATAGGGAAAAAATGATCTAGCTCAAGATCTGTTTGTAAAGTTTTTCACTCAGACTTTCGTCACTGCAAAGGGATAACTCAGGATGTTGGGTCTCTTCGCATACATGACTCTCATGATAACACTGGCAAGACTCCACATGAGAAAGATACAATAATATCTGAAGTCTCTTTGGTCACAGCATCAACATCCCTTGTCTTTCAAATCCTAATGCTGGATTTTGTCAGCAAAAAAAATACTTGGTGGAGACAACAAATGTCCCTTAATTCAGGTCACCCCTTATCCCCATCTGTTCCAAAGCACTTGGTGAGCAGTTTCAGGAGGGATAATAGTGTAAGGTATGTGGGACACCTAGGCCAGATGAAAGCATATAAATATAAAAGAGATGCTTGCCCTGATCAAGGCATTCAACTATCTGAATCATCTTTGGTTCCCAGGACCTCATCAAGTTGTTTCAGACAATATCACAACCATGTGGCACATCTACAAGCCAGAGGGGGAGGGGGTCAGGTCATAACCTCTTTACAGACTAACCATATTAGCTTAAGATGTAGCTTTACAGTAGAATCTCACTCTACATGCATCCTTCATTTGGTCAGAGCAATACTGTTGGCAGATGAGTCGAATAGGACAGGACAGACCTTATTCATGTGTGGAGTGTTCCTCTAGTAGACCCATTTGCCTCCTCTCTAAATAATCACCTGGCAAGATTCTGATCCAGAACTCCATGCACGAAGGCCTGGAAGACAGATGCTTGACAGGAATGGTTCTGTATGATTTCCACCCTTTTCATTGATATCCAGGGTAATTCTGAAGATTCAGAAGGAATTTCCTAAGATCATTGTGATGACTCCCTTTCTGGACCAGGCAACATTGGTTCACCCTTCTTTTGAAAATGGTTATGGGCAATTACCACAACCTTTCTCACTGAATAAATCTACTTATTCAAGATCAGGGGAGTTTGATACACTCCTGATCCCAATCAACCTCAACTGACTGCCTAGATGATAAGGTCTAAATTTCCTTTAAGCACCTGTTTTCTGAGGATGTGCAGCAGATACTAATGGAGGCAAGAAAGCCTGCTACTAGAAAATCATATATTAGCAAATGGAAAAGGTTTTCTAGTTGGTGCCAACAGCATAACAAGCTCCCATTCAGGGCTAGTGTTTCTCTGATTTTACAGTATTTGTGTGAGTTACTTTCCTATGGCCTTTCCTACTCCTCCTTCAAGGTTCATTTATTGGCCATTTCAGCATGTCTGCCCATGAGTCTTCTTCTTTTAAGGCTTCTTATGTCAAAATGTTTTTGAAAGGGGTTTTACTTAAGAAGCCTCCAAGAAAACCAGTAGCCTCTTCTTGCGATCTCATCTGATTGACTTGAGGTTCTTAACATAGAAAACAATTTTACTGATTGGTCTTACCTCTGCAAGAACAGTATTTGAGTTGCAAATGCTTACTGTGGGACAACACTACTCATTTTTCACAGAGACAGGGTCTCTTTGAGAACTAACCTGTTGTTTTTAACTAAAGTTGTATCCAAATTTGCTTTAACCCAAATTATTTAATACCCTGTTTTCTTTACTGATCTTAAAAATGAGGGAGAAAGGATATGCCATATCTTGGATATCCACTGACAACTCATAAACCATCTTGAGAGAACTAAATCTTTCAAATCTTTGGATCAATTGTTCAATTCTTGTGAATGTAAGAAGAAGGTCGGAGCAACCTGTGTCAAGGCAGACTATATCCAAATGGTTTTCCATGGGTATTACCTTTTGTTATACTCACCATAGCAAAAGTTTCCAGGCAGGATCAAGGCCCACTCTACCAATACCTTGGCTTCAGCTATGTTTTTTTTGGAAAGGGTTGGATTCTACAAGTAATTTAGAAGTTGCAATTTGGTCCTCTGTACATGCTCTTACAAGGCACTATAAGATTGATTGCTTCTCTAGGTCCAGATCAGGCTTTGCTAGGATCATTCACCAGGGGCTCCTGGACTCCTCCTTCCACTACCAAATGTAGTAAACTAAGGTAATTTATCCATATAGCTAAAGTTACTGCTGCAGAGATGAATATGCTGAACATAGTAAAGTTGTGCAAGTAAACGTAACATAACAGTAAATGTTTGAATGATCACTGTTGCAGTAGCCACTCCACCCCCTTTATTTTTGGTGTGTTGTTTACGCAGGGTGTGATTATTTATTTTTCATTCTTCCTAACATTGTCTAGGGCTCAGCCCCCCTCTCTTTGTTGGCTGCAAAGCACTGAAAGGCTCGGCACTCAAACTAGCTCAAGCTGCCTGGCAGTTTGGGCACATGGATAGTGTCCTGAATCTGTGGAAGCTGGCTGGCTGTTATATCCTGGCAGGATATAACCCATATAGTTACGGTTACTGCAGCAGTGATCATTCAAACACCAACTGTTCAGGTAAGTTTACTTACACACCTTTACTTTCCTCAGGTTATTTCGCACACCTAATAAAACATACA
>NC_056751.1:718487469-718537469 GCF_019279795.1 Protopterus annectens | reverse complement strand
GTATATTTGAATGATATGTGTGAGGAGAACTTCCCTTTAGCAGAGAAGTGACACATTTGAGGAGATTGCAAATGTTATTTGAAGATATCCCACCTCTTTTGACCATGACTTGCCAACAGAGAAAAGTGTTCATATTTTTTTTGTTCTACTTAGCTTCTGTCCTTTGTGCTATATTTCTTATTTTTGCGGAGATGTGGGCAAACCTGCATTGCTGCTTTGAGACTTTAGACAATATGCAACATACAAAGTGAAATAGAAGGAAATTATACAAAACAATGGAACCAAGTTTAACTGAAAGCACTGATAACATTTAGGATCTTCAGTTTGTTGAATGCACTCTGATATCCATTCACCAATAGGCACAAAACCCATCATGCATCACTAAAACCTCTGCAACTCATCCCATATATAAAATAGCTACTTCACTATAGTAGCACAGTTATTTCTCCAAGATTGATTTTGCTTGAGTGAACCTTCCTCCCTCCAAGGTTCATTCTACAGAAAACAAAACCTTTCAGTCTGTTAAATCACTGGAGATTGCACTCAGTTAAGAAAATTCATATAACTTTACCTGTTAGCCAAGTCCCATAAGTATTGTCTGGTTAAGTGACTTACTCAGAGTTGCACAGTCGCAATATGACAAATGAAGCTTGAACAAATCAAACCCTGTACCCTTCAGTACAGGAATCATCTCACTGAGAGCTTAGAATCTTAATCTACTGCACAAACTGCCAAACATTCATTGATATCTTAATTTGCTAATATATCATTGAGGATAACAGTCAATCAATAATGCTAGCCATTAGAGTTGTATAGTAACATTTCAAGTTAAATAGATATATTGGCACTTAAGGCTCTGTGCTGTTAGCAAACTGCTTCTTGTAATCCTACATAAAATCTGGCTTCTACCACCATGTGCCTGCTGCGTACCTTTGAGGAAGTCAGACAGTGCTCCTGGGTCACTCCTGAAATGGGACACTGTACAGTGAGTTTACATGGGGGCATTTGTACAGTGGGTTTACCTTGTTACCAAATAGATAAAGGAGAATAAAACATGAGCTTTTGTCCCTTCATCATTTTTGTCTTTGTCTAGATTTCTTGAGTAAAGGAGGTGTGAGATATTTTGCCAGACCCTGTAAACTTTATAAGTTCCTGGCAAATTGTTGTGAATTGCAGTCATTAAACAATGGCAGGCATGTGAGTTTTAGACTTTGTTTTCTTCATATAATTCTTGCTAATAATTTTTTTTATTCTAACAACTAAGTACATAGGAGAAATGTTTAAAAATCTCTTCCTGATTTTTGCAGCTTTGATTCTTGAGCTAAGAATTTGAGAGGGCAGAAGGGGGTTGCAAAGGGTTCTACTGTATAGTTTTGACAGCAATGAACTGAGATACATTACTGTTCCATTACTTTGGAATGTATTAATTCACTTGTTCTCAAGTTGGTATATGAGATGTACAGTCATAAAAGTGGCTGTAACTGATAGTTGTGTGTGTATATGATTACTTGATGTCTACAACCCACAGTAGTTATGGTGTAAATGAAGAACTTGATTGTAATAAACAGGAAGATCATTATGTGGGCCATGTTTTCTGGATATGATCCTTGGTTTCCTTTTGAGCAGACTGTGAATGAATTAGACATCTTGAAGTCTATGAGTTTATTGCTATTTTAATGGCAAATACATTTTAATTAACTTTATTTTTGCAGGCACACTGGTGTGAAATGCACTGCGTTGGGCTACAACAGTGTGTCTGCATGACACTTAATGCAGATGATTAAGGCTAAGAGCTGCTTCTCTAGCGCAAGGTTTGAGTCCCTTAACTTGTCTGCTGTGTGACTCTTACTAGGTCACTTCACCAAAAAGTGCTTCAAGGCAACCCCTAAAAAGGAGCACATATTTGTTGCACTGTTGTCTTTTGAATTTCTGTTCCCTTCACATAATTTATGCTTCACTCTATGCTGTTTGACTATGAGTCCCAGTAATTGTCTTGACTTTAATGGATGACCAGATGCAGTTTCAATTAATATGAGTTTCAAAGGAAGACAAGTACACTCTTGCTCATGCTGTTTTCACTGTGAAACTGTGTTGTTTTGTTTAACAAATGGGTGGCAGTGTTTTAGGATGAAATTTAAAATAACAGTTTTAAATTAAACCCAAATCTCTGTGAAAATTATAAAAGTAAAAAAGAAAATAGTATGTGTGCTGACAGGCTTGAACAGTGTTTTATGGTAATTGCGGAAAACAGCCAAATAATGGAGTACTGGTATGGCTGGGTGGGGAGAGGTAGCACTCCATTACTCTGTCTAGGGCCCCACTTCACCATGATCTGACTTTGCACACATCACTTGCAAAATGTTATTTTTACTAAGCTTTACACTGACAGTAAAACTTACAAAATCTATGCTGTGGGAACTTCTTCACTTGCTGACATTTGCTCCAAGGTAACCCAATTTTCATTGACAAACATAACATGACTACACTTAAATACAGCTGTAACTTATAGATTTTACTGCACATTTTAACGCAACACAATGTCTAAGCAGTTTCCTAATAGTACCTGATGGAGACAGAAGAGTTAAGTGCAAAGTTAGAAAGGACTAACTTGGCCCCATATTGAAATGTTGGCTCTCCAAATGCAGAAAGCTGACATGCTGAAACAAAAAGATCTAAACCATAGGAAAAGAGTGAATATCAAACATTAATCTTCTCTGAAAACTTTTTATTTGCAGGATGGCAATCCCCTCTCACCTGAACTTAAATATGCTTACTCTGAGATTGCCATACCTTGGAGAAAAGGGAATATTCTGAGAAATGACCATCTCAGATTTAGTACATGTAAGTTAAATTTTTTTTTTGGCAATTTAGTCCCTGGGGGGAATTTAATAAAGCCTACACTTGTCTTTTTTACCATGTAAGCATTGTGGAATGCTGCTTATACAAAAGTAAGCAGGTCTGTGATTCAGTAAATACAGCTGGGCGGCCTGCAAGCAAGCGCCAGTATGGAAGTATCCATGGCATGCAAATCACCTCATAAACAGGTGAATTTCATTCAAATGAGGGAGGTAGAGCAATCCAGCAAGCAGATAGGCAGCCCTGAAGACCACGTGTTGGTGTCTGCAGTGTACATGGAAAAATTCTGTGTACAGGATTTTAAACGTACAACAAGGGGCTGTAAAACGGGTCTATATTATTTCTTCGACAGCTTAGGTTGTTGAATGCTTAATGATTGACACCTAAGTGTCAAAGTTTCAAAATCGCAAATGGCCATATATGCAAATTCTTTCCATGGGAAAGAATACACTAGGCCATCCAGAAATAAAATAAACTTTTCAACCTAAATATAGTGGGGGGCTTTGCCCCCACACCCCCTGCCATGGGGGGCTGTGCCCCCCACACCCCCTAACTAAATATACCAACTCTGAGATCGTTCTACATTGGGTAAAGGGCAATTTCCCAATAATGGCTGAGCAAATTCTTTTGCGAGGAAAGAATTTGTTTATATGGCTGTTCGCAATTTTGAAACTTCGACACTTAGGTGTCAATCATTGAGCATTTGACAACCTAAGCTGTCAAAGAAATAATATAGACCCTGTAAAACATAGGTAGATGGACAGAAATGGCATAGCACATACAGACATGAACAAAACTATCCACCATGTGTCCAAAAACATAAGGGAAATAAGTACAATTTTTTTTTAATGATGTGGCTAAGTTTGTGCAGCATACCGCAGAGCACAAACATTCTTTTATGAAGAGATAAAAAACAAGATTGGAAAAATCACATGTAATAGTATGAGACAAAAATGTATTATAGAACTCTCTGTGGAGTATCTACAATGGGGGAATTGTGCTGCTGCTAATGAGAAAGGGGATGGAACCATGTAGTTTCCAGGTTGTGCGCACAGATCACTATGCAAATGAGCTGGGCTTACTGAATAGCACAAATGGGTAACCGTGTCCATGTATCCCTTCCATGTAGGCACAGAATCATGTTGGTGTCCACAGAAGAGGTAGCTGACATCAAAGGGGTGTGTCTGATGACTTGTAAACTCATTGTAGCTCAGCTGCACTTGTTTGTGTGGTGCACCACTGTGCTGAGGGGGGTGTACAGGGTGCATGTTTGCATGTGTTTGTGTGGAGTGCCTCTGTGTTGAGAGTGACCTTTCAGAGGTGTGTGTACAGTGACTGCTCAGCTTTGTTTATCTTTGAGGCGCTTGTTTCCACATGTTTGTGCCACTGTGCTGAGTGAGGACGACTGTCAAAAACAATTTGGCTGAAAAAGCCAATAATATATTAATTACTGATGTCCCCCGTTTCACTTAAACTAGGGCCATTAAAAGTCCTTAATGATATACTTGACAGGTGGAATGCATCATAGGTAGCCAATAACACAGGCTACACCTACAGCAGAGCACTATAAAGGTGCATACATCCTACAATCTGATTTCAACCCCATACTCTGCACTAGTGGAGTACAGACTTGGGATTTTTAACCGAAGGAGTGCTAGGGGCTCCTGTAGGTCTGCTATATATGTATGTGCTAGATGCTGAGAGCCAGCAATATGCAACACTTGTACTGCTTAGCATGCTACCCTGAGGAATTGGGTGCCATAGATTGCACTCATATACACATCAAGGCACCACCCGGTGAGGAGGGTAGAATCTATGTCAACCACAAGGGGTATCACTCCATCAACTGCCAGGTCATGCACAATGCCCAGGGCATTGTCATGAATGTATGTGCTGGCAGCCCTGGCAGTTATCATGACTCCCATATGTGGCATGCATCACAGATGTACCAGATATTTGCTAGGGGGGACATCTCACACATCCATTTACTGGGGGATGTTGCCTACACCCTGGAATCATGGATGATGACACCCATCAGAAATGCACACACACACACACAGAAGAGCACCATAATGAGGCACACGCACAAACTAGAAACATCATAGAGTGTGTGAATGGGCTGCTGAAGTCACGGTTCCGGTGCCTCAATATACCTGGTGGAGCCCTGCAGTACTCTCCAGCCACATGTGCACAGATGTTCACAGTATGTGCCATGCTACACAATATATTCCTGTGGAAACAGCTGCAGCAGGATTAGCAAAGTGAAGGAATATACAGCCCCTACCATTGCCTAGGTCCCCAGAGCCACATCCACAAGAGGACTTGGAAGAAGAACTCCCTAAAGATGTCCCTGTAGGCAGATGTAGGCCTGCCCAGTATGCCCTGGCCTTGGCTAAGAGACAATGCATACCACATGCTCTGACAACCTAGGGCCCTAGGAACTGACAACTTACTCTGATTTGCATACATATTATTAAAAAAGGGTGCTGGCCAGCCCACACAACCTGTACCTAACAATGTATTGGCTGTGTACTGTGTGCATCAGACAGAGGCAGACCTGACCTACAGGTCTGTCAACTGCTGCATTCACAAGGTAAGTCACTCACCAATACACCACTTGTAAGGGGTACTAGCATGTGTATGGACATGCCACATGAATGCAAGGGAATATAGTGGGCTACAGGGCTACCTGGAGAGATCTAACAGCCACATGGGACAACAGGTACCCTGTCCAATAGTATATGCTCCATAATATTCCCTAGGCCACATGGCTGGAAAATCCCCTGCATTATTCAAGGGAGATGGCAAACAGTGGGGTCATAGGACAGTCGCACAACTGTCTATGCCAGCAGATCATGGGCTGGTTGTTCCCCATCCCCAACACATCAGTGTTTCCATACAACTGCTGTAACAGTAAATCAGCAATGAAATATCAGCAGACCAGCCAAATCCAAGACTGTGACATAGGTTCATAGGCTCACAGGTTCATGGGTAGGTACTAGGCTATCGGCCCAAGGGCCTTAATAAGCCTAGCCAAAATGTTCCCTAGCTTTTGCCACCCAAGAAACTTATTTTCCTGTGCTCCTGTCGAGCAGAGTCACAGAAGTGATTCCTGGGGTGAATTTCCTATTTCCCATCCACTCATCAAGATTTCGCTTGAAGAGTGCTAATGAGGAGCTTTGTTTGCTATAAATGGGTAGCTTGTTCCAGAGCATGGGAAGTCTCTAGCATGTTCTGTTTATTGTGGTCACGAGGTTTAGGTCCCTAGAATGTGTAGCTCAGAGGGATTGGAATTTCTTTAGGAACATGGCCAACAGCTCTGGATTTGACATAGCTTTGTATGTTCAGCAGAGATCACCTCATAGTAGAGCTGGAGTTTTTTTAGATGGTCTGCGTAGGGCATCTGTTTGAGGCTGGTAATCCTCTTTGTGAGGTACGTCTGTGGCCTTTCCAGTTGTTGTAGATGTCTTGTGAGGTACATACCAAAAGGGGCATTGTACTCTATAATGGGTCTAATGAGTGACGAGTAGAGGGGAACAATTACCTCGTTTTTCCTAGATGAGAACCCTTTTGTGATGAGATGTGCCATGTAGAAGGATTTCCTGATGACTGTGGTGATGTGATTATCAAAGGAAAGACTGCTGTCCACCTGGGTCCCAAGGTCTTTTATCACACTTTCAGTGTTAAGTAGACTGCTGCCTATGTGGTAGTTCATGGCTACAGAGTTTTTACCAAAGGGGATGACAATGTACTTTTTGGCATTGAGCTTGAGGCCATGGCTCTGACACTAGGCATCTCTCAGTGAGGCCCTTTGTAGGATGTCCACATCATTTGGGGATTTGATTATGGCTCCTAGTTTGCAGTCATCTGTGAACTTTGTTAGCCAGAGACTTTCTGTGTTAGTCTGTACTTCAGAGAAGTAGATACCAAACAGGAGAGGACCTAGAACTGAACCCTGTGGTACTCCACTTGTCACTGGTTTGAAGTCGGATTTGGAGTCTGCAACTTTCACAGTGTGGGTTCTGTCAGTGAGCCAGTTGGCAACCCATCTCATGATGTAAGGATTTATACTCAGTTCAGTGAGTTTATTTATAATTCCAGAATGGAGGATGGTGTCGAAGGCCTTGGCAAGGTCAAGATAGGCTGTGTGAACCACCTTGCTCTTGCCTACAGCTTTAGTGACTGCTTCAAAGATATCAATCAGGTTTAGAAGACATGATCTTCCTTTTACAAACCCGAATTGGGTGGGATCCAGAGTTTGGAGGTTACCAATGTCTTTGTTTATAAGTTCCATGATGATACATTCCATGGCCTTGCAGACCAGACTCATCAGGCTAATAGGGTTATAGTTCCTGGGGTCCTTGGTGGCTCCCCCTTTGTGAAGTGGGATAACTGTTGCTGTGTGCCATTTAGTGGGCACAAAGCCTGAAGTGAGGCTATGATTGATCATGGGACTTAGGTGGGGAGCCAGTTCATTCTGAAGTTCATGTAAAACACAGCTTGGGATGTTGTCCAGTCTTTTGGATGTTATGTTCTTGGCTTTAGAGAGTGCAGTTTTTACCTGTGTAGTTGTGATTACAGGGACTCTGCATTCTTCTGGTATAGATATAGTTTCATAGTTTCATAGTTAAGTACTAGGCTATCTGCCCTGGGGCATTTGTAAGCCTAGCCATAGTGATATGGCTTTCGCCACCTCATGTAGTGGTACCGAATAGAATTAGAATACTGTGCCTCTGTCTAGTAGTGACACAGTGAAAATCCCCTTACATAAATGAATTAGTTTACTGTGCCCCTGTCTAGTAGTGACACAGAGGTGACCCCCGGGGTAAACCTACGATCTCCCATCCACTCATCAAGGTTTCTCTTGAAGAGTGTATTTTAGGGGTGAGAGGGGGGTAATGATAGCAATGAACCTATCTGCCAAGATTTTGGCAATATCGGTTGGTTCTGTGAATTTCGTGCCCTTCTGCTGTAACTCAGAGCAGATCTGGGTGTTCCCATTGAGATTCTTGACATAGCTATAGAATGCTTTGTGGTTGCCCTTAGAATCAGTGGCTATTTTGTTTTCGTAACTCACTTTGGAGGATTTTATGAGGGATCTCAGCTTCTTACTGAGGCTGACTAGGGAGCTCCTCCAACTGTGGGATTTTACTCTCTTTTGCAACAGTTTCTTTCTTCTGCTGTAGAGTTTGTTTATGACAGGCATAGAACCTGGGCACACATTGTATGTCTCATGTAGCACAAGTGTGACAATATATGTCTGTATGCTGTTGATTGTGTGAGGAATGATACATCTCTGTTTGGTGGCTGGTATGGCTCAGTGGGCTAGGGACATTAGTATGGGTAATGGTGTTGATGGTTTGAATCTGGCAGCATGCACACCTTTTTCATGTGAGATAGTCATGAAGGTATTCCCACAGAGTGTCATACCCCTCAATCTATTACTGCAAGAAAGCTGGACAAAGTGAGAGAGGATGGAGGGACAAAGGGTCAAAACTACAGACAGACATTACACATGCTCTGATTAACCTAGAAGGTGACTAGTATAACAGTGGGTTGCATCAGAACAGAATAGCTGCAGGATGTAAAGTCTGTCACTTAAATGCGTCAGTAATTAGTACAATTCAGTGACTGTATTATACAATATTTTACCGGAACACCACAAATGTATGAGGAACAGATCAGACACATGGAGCAAAATGCTGGATATTCTGAAAAAAGCCTGTATCATGCATCTCCTATACTCCATGGTAAAATATACTTACTCCCCTTAAACTGCACCTTACATTTTTTACTAAACTCCCCATCCACTCCTTTCACTACACTCAATGTAACTATTTCTAATTCTCCACAAGTTCCTCAAACTGAAAAGGCTGAAGTACTCATTACAAAACTACAAATCAACAAACACATATCTATAAACATTGGCTGTATTTATATTCCGTCAGGTAACAACACTAATACCCTTGAAGACATCCTACGGTGGGTGTCCATAAACTGCCCACAAGAAACCATTGTTCATGGAGATTTTAATATTGACTGGAACATCTGTTCCTCAGACTTTCCTACCACCCACATAAATTTATATGGCTTCACCCAAGTCATATTATCCACCACTAGAATTAGTAAGCCCAACAATAAAGAAAGTATATTTTTATTTTATTTATTTATTTTATTTAAATTTGTTGACCGGGAGTGTCCGACTGGACGTGGGTCCATTTTCAGTGGAGGCCCGGGGAGAAAAGCTCCACAGTAAAATAAACAGACAGTAGTTACATTGGATTACATAGTGATTAACAATTTAACATAGAAATTACTTACAACATATTTACAGATGAAGAACATAGTACATCAGTAGACAACTAGAATCTTTATCTGTGAAGTACATAACAGGCATTAACAAATGTAACAATGAGAAGTTCCTGCTGTATAATAAGTACTAGGCTTATGAGCATCTGAGCTTGCTATCATCAAGGTAGTTAGTGGAGGTGAAAGAAAGGTAGTAGTTGGATGGGGTGGATGATATTAGAGTGGGAGTTGCAAGGGCATAGCCAGCATGTTTTTAGGTGCGCTTTTAATAAAGTTTTGAAGTTGGTGCATGATGGTACGGAGGTAATTGTGGGTGGGAGTGAGTTCCATAATTTGGCTATGGCACAAGAGAATAGTGCTTCACCAGCAGAGTTATTGGCTTTAGTGATCTGCAAGTGATTTTGTTGCTGGATCTTAGTGGTCTGGTGGTGCGATAGGGTTGGAGTAGATTCTGGAGGGATGGGACATTTAGTGGATGGTTTACTAGTTTGTGGGTGAGAGAGAGTTGATACCACTGAAGGAGGTGAGGGAGTTCAAGCCAGCCCAGTTCAGTAAGTGAGAGACAGTGGTGACTACGGTAGGATGCCCCTGTGGCAAATTTTGCGATTTTGTTGGAGCAGGTCTCTAGCTTGTTTAGATCACATTGCCTTAGGTTGGTATATACTGGAGAGGCATAAAGTAGGGTGGAGATAAGGTGAGAATTTGCTACTGAAATCTTTGCTGCTTTGGTGAGAAATTGTTTATTTCTGTATAATGCTCCTAGTTTTTTGTGGACTTTTTTTATGGTCATGGATATGTGAATGTCAAATTTTAGTTTATTGTCTATTTCCACTCCTAGCAATTTGGTGTGTTCAGTTGGGTATATAGTGGTGTTGTCTTTTGCTGTGATGTTAAAGTGAGAGTTGTTTTGAGTATGTTTGGTGGGTTGGAAGATGAGTAGTTTAGTTTTGTTTGCGTTGAGTATTAATTGGGCATTGGATAACCATGTTTCAACAGAGGAAAAGGCTTCCTGTGTGACAGTTTGCAGTTTGGGTAGGGACTGGGCTGAGCAGATGATGGTAGAGTCATCTGCGTATTGGATGAGTGTGCCATGTTTGGTGGCAGAGGCTAGATTATTGGTGTAAACAGAGAAAAGTAGGGGTCCAAGGATGGATCCTTGGGGAACCCCTATGGAGACAGGTAGTTGGGGAGATATGTCATTCTGCCATACAACGGATTGTTGGCGGTCAGACAGGTAACTCTGAAACCAGTTGTTGACTGATTGTGAGAAGGATAGGTTATTGAGGACAGAGATAAGTTGTTTGTGTGGGACCATGTCAAATGCTTTAGATAGGTCTAGGAAAGTAGCAGAGGAGAGATGGCCATTGTTTTTATGCTGAAGGATAGTGTTAGTAAAGGAGAGTAAGGCAGTGGTGGTGCTATGGTTTGGTTGGAAACCATGCTGAGTACTGGAAAGGAGGTTGTTAGTAAGGAGGTAGTGTGAGACCTGAGAGTGTATGCATCTCTCTAGTATTTTGGAGAGTGGAGAAGGAATAGCTATGGGGCAGTAATTGGTTAGTTCTGCAGAGGGTCCGCCTTTGTGGAGGGGAATTATATGTGAGACTTTCCACAATGTGGGAACGTAACTTTCTGACAGAGATCGGTTACTCAAGATGGATACTGGGTAGGCCAGAGCATCAGCTGCGATTTGTAGGTATTCACTTGGGAGGTTACTATACTAGACTGGATTCTCATAAATAACCACCCCCAAATGTATAAAGCAGGCACCCAACCTGAGGAAGTAAGTAATCATTTCCTAACTTATATACTCAGACAAAAAACTGATATCCCTCAAATACCTAGCTTCAGACTATTAAGAACAATAAAAGCTTCATTCAAGCTGAATTCCAAAAAGAACTTCAGTCATTTAACTGGAATTGTCTAAGATTACTCCCATTAGAGGAAGCAGCATCATACTTTAATGCCACATTTCTTACTATCCTTGATAACCATGCACCTACCCGGACCATCAGAACCAAGAAAAAAGTAGCACCATGGCTGTCTAAAGAAACTAGACAAAAAATTGTAAGCAGAAATAAAGCCTGAACCTCTTGGAGAACCAATAAATCCCCCAAAGGACCAACTTATATATAAACAGCTAAGGAATGATACAAAAAAGTCTATTGTTCTAGACAAAAAAAATATTATTGTAACCTGCAACATAAACATCAAAATCGCCCACAAAAATTCTGGTCCAGTTTAAACAATCTTCTCCACTCAGGACATACTTCTACCCCAACCCCCGCGACTACCCTCCAAAAACCTCCAGAAAATATTGCCAACACCTTTAACACTTTCTTTATGGAAACCATACAATCCCTTGCCAACCAAGACCCAATAACCCAGACCTAATTGACCCCATATCCAGCACTTACCCCTCCTTAAACTTTCAACCAATACCAACATCACTTATCCAATCCTTAATCAAGAAACTGAAACCCACCACCCTATCAGCAGACCTACTCCCCGCTGAATATCTTCAGAAAGCTGCAGACGTAATAGCATATCCCATCTCAATATTAATCAACAGAACCATCTCAGAAGCATATATCCCCTTCATCTGGAAAATGTCCCATGTAATTCCTCTCCATAAAGAGGGTAATTCCACTGGTCTGTCAAATTACCGGCCCACTGCTATTCTGTCACCTCTGGTGAAAATTATGGAAAAATGTATCCATAAGCAACTCTTACATTACCTCAAGCTGTGCAATATCCTAGCCCCCTCTCAGCATGGATTTAGACCCCACCATAGTACTACCTCAGCTCTTCTATCCTTCTCTCAGACAATAAATCAAAATCATAATAATAAGACGCTCTCCTCTGCCCTCTTTCTTGACCTATCCAAGGCATTTGATATGGTAAACCATCAACTACTCCTTTGCACATTAAAACTCTCACCATAGATAACCTGGCAATATGCTGGTTTCAATCCTAAGTGGCAGACAACAAGCTGTGCTATGAAAGGATAGCCTATCCTCCCTACTGCCAATCACCCTTGGAGTGCCTCAAGGGTCTATACTAGGACCTCTTCTATTTTCCATCTTCATTAATGATATCCATACAGTCATCCCCGAAGCAACCTGCATTCAATATGCAGATGAATCTATCCTAATCTGTTCTGTCACCTCCCTGATAGACCTACAGGCCTTATAGCAAAATACTTTTAATAAAGTCGGAAGCTGGTTCACTGACTGGCATCTTCTATTAAATCCAAATAAAACAAATCTGTTACTCTTCATCCCCACTCGGAAAGTCCTATTGCCATCATTTACCATAACATCCAATAATGGCACCATAATTTCTCCAGAATCTAATGCAAAACTATTAGGCGTAATAGTCGACAATAACCTTAAGTTTGATGCTCACATCGATAGAACCATTAAAACAGTCAATAAGAAGCTAGGATCTTTATATAGGATTAAGTCATTCCTAACCCCAACTGCTAGGACAGTGATTGCTCAAACACATTTACTATCAAACCTTCTTTATATCTCCCTGATTTATACAAACCTAAGTAAATCTGACCTCAATAAACTCAATAGCTGCTATAATAACATAGTCAGATTTGCCACAGTTTCAGCATATAGAACACACCACTGTCTTAACCTATGCTCCCTAGGCTGGCTAGAGTTACCCTCTCAACTCCAGTATAACCAATTAATAGTAGTTCACAAAGTCCTCTATCAGCCCGAAAGCACGCCCATACTCAGAAATATAAGCACCCCCTACAATAACCTAAAAACACTCTGCTCATCTGATAAAATGCTGGTACAAACTCTTAAATCCAATAACTTAGCAGGTGAGTCATTATTTTGCAACTCTGTTGGGAAAATCTGGAACCCACTCCCTGCTGAACTTACAGCAATTCACTCCATAATCCAATTTAAAACGTCTCTCAAAACACACCTAAAAATTCACTGGCTGTGGCCCTGTACAAACCCTGACTAACCAACTCACCATTCACTTTGTATGACTATATTCTCTGGGTACTTGTAGGAAGAGTCTTATAAAAAGACTGAAACCTTAGCTATCTCACTCTGATCTATTGTACTACTGAATGAAATGCTACCTTGCTCAGTACTGTACTACTAAAACTGTTTATGTTCTAATAAGAAAATTAATAATTGTAAAGTTTTTCTGTATGTATTCCAATAAATCTGGAATATGTATCTATATATAATTGTATGAAAAAATGCAACTGTTAAGTCTTCTGTATCTCTGCACATGTGGAGCTTTTCTCCCCGGCCCTCCGCTGAAAATGGACCTGTATCCACTCGGACTTTCCCGGTTAACAAATGTAAAATAAAATAAATAAATAAATCTCATTCTCCATTCTTCTCATATCTTTTCCATTCTTACCTGCTCCGGCGACATTCACCCCAGTCCAGTGCCCTCTGACTCTTACAACCATGCAAACCACAATTTCTCCAAATGCTCCAAATCTCTCTATATAACTACTCTTAATTTCCAAAGTATCTGTAAGAAAACCTCTGAGCTGCAAGCCTGGCTTTCCCAAAACAAAACTGACATTCTAGTTGCCACAGAAACCTGGTTAAAATTGTCTATTCAAGACTCTGAGCTTCTTCTGACAAACTTTAGTATTATTAGGGCAGATAGACAAAAGAAAAAAAGAGGTGGCATAGCCTTCATTTACCTCAACATCCTCGATATTTCACCATACAAAAATCACATCCCTCAGTTCCAAAATACTGAGATATTAATATCCTTTCTTGAAATTAAGCACTCAAGAAAACGTTGTAGTGTTGTCCTGTATATCCCACCTGGTAATAACATTCCAGCTCTAGAAGATATTCGATCCTGGCTTTTCTATACTATAAAAAATGAAACAATTATCCTTGTGGACATGAATATTGATTGGCCCTCTACTTCTTCCAATCAGTCCTCTGCCAGAATAAAGCTATTTCACTTCACCCAACTTATCACTACTGCTACTAGGTACAACTACAAAACCAATGTTGGATACATCCTAGACTGGATTCTAGTCTTAAATCCTTACAAATTTATAACCTCTGGCACTATGTCCAACTCTATTAGTGACCATCTACCTGCCTATGCAATCTGAGCATGCTCAGGCTTCCCAAAAAACATAATATTAAACTAGTACAAAACCTTTCTAAATTCAGTCCCAGCACATTTAACAGCATCTTGAAAAGCATTAACTGGAGCATCCTTAAAACTCTCCCTTTGGATGATGCAGTAATCTACTTTAGTAATTATTTTCTAAGAATATTAGATAGTCTAGCCCCTTCAAGAACCAAAATAACTAAAACTTGTAATGTCTCCTAGCTAAGCAAAGTGATTAAAGAAGTCCTGTCTCATAGGGACAAAGCATGGAATGCCTGGCTTAAATCTAAGAACACATCCAACCTTATTCATTATAAACAACTTCGTAACAAAACCAAGAAACTCATTTCCAAAGATGAGCAGTACTTCTGAAACAGCAAAATCATAGAAAAAGTAACCCTAAAACTTTCTGGTCATCCATTAACAATCTCCCAAACCCCGGCACGAAACCCAGTCGTTGCCCACACCCCGACAAGCCACTTGAACAAAGTCCT
The DNA here is from genome assembly GCF_019279795.1 of Protopterus annectens. Classification (NCBI taxonomy): domain Eukaryota; kingdom Metazoa; phylum Chordata; order Ceratodontiformes; family Protopteridae; genus Protopterus; species Protopterus annectens. The sequence goes on along the minus strand of NC_056751.1, from coordinate 718,522,686 downwards.
AGTATGTTTAACTCTTATTTTATTGACACTATTGCCAATATTACCTCTACCTTTTCCCGTCCTCTCCAAAACCCCTCCACTACTTCTTCTCCATCTCATACATTACCTCAGAATGTCCCCAACACTTCTTGTTCAATTCACCATCCCTCTCCATCCACTGACCCTTCCCTGCCAAACAGCATACAAATAACTACTCAGCCATATTTCAATCACTCTCCTATCCATACCATTCACATCAAAAAACTGCTTGCAAAATTAAAGTCCAGCACAAACTCTGCTGATAATATTCCTGCCAAATTTCTTAAACTCGCTGAAGACTCTGTGGCCTCTGTGCCAGCTTTACCCCCCCAAAGGACCAATCACAATACCAGAAGATTGCCAGGCACCCAGTATTACTGCTGCACAGGTTAAAACAGCACTGTCCAAGGCCAAAAATACAGCTTCTATGGGACCTGACAATTTCCCTGGTTGTGTTCTATATGAATTTCAGAGTGAACTGACACCTCACCTGTGTGCTCTGTTCAAGCACAGCCTCACCTCAGGCTTTGTCCCTGCCAAATGGTGCACTGCTACAGTTATCCCTCTCCACAAAGGAGGAGCGACTACAGACCCTGGGAACTATTGCCCCATTAGCCTGACGAGTCTGATATGCAAAGCTATGGAACGCATCATCATGGACCTAATAAACAAGAATATAGGGAATCTCCAAACTCTGGATCCCACACAGTTTGGTTTTGTGAAGGGTAGATCATGCCTGCTCAACTTGGTTGACTTCTTTGAGTCAGTAACCAGAGCTGTGGATGAAGGCAAGGTGGTTCATACAGCCTACCTTGATCTGGCCAAGGCTTTTGATACCATTCCCCACTCAGGAATCATAGAAAAACTCACTAAGCTTGGCATCAACCCCTATATCACTAAGTGGGTTGCAAACCAAATCACAGATAAAACCACAGTGTGAAAGTAGCTGACTCCAAGTCAGACTGCCGATTAGACATGAGTGGAGTCCCAAAGGGTTCGGTCCTGTCTTCTCTCCTGTTTGGTAACTACTCCTCTGAAGTCCAGGCCTACACAAGGAGACTCTGTCTGACAAAGCTCACAGACGATTGCATGTTGGGAGCTATTATTAACTCTTCAAGTGATGTTGACATCCTACAGAATGGCGTCACTGTGACCATTGACTGGTGTCAGAACCATGGCCTTAAGCTCAATGCCAAAAAATGTGTCATCATCCCCTTTGATAAAAATCCAATTCCCATGAATTACCACATTGATGGTAGTCCACTGAACACAGAAGACATTATAAGAGATCTGGGAACACAGGTTGACAGCGACCTCTCTTTTCATCACCACATTGCAACTGTGGTCAGAAAGTCCTTCTATGTGGCACATCTCATTACTAAGAGTTTTGTATCCAGGAAGAAAGAGGTCATTGTCTCCCTCTACTCTTCCCTCATTAGGCCAGTCATCGAGTACAATGCCCCATTTGGCATGTACCTCACTAGATACCTGCAACAACTGGTGAGGCTGCAAAAGTACCTCACAAAGAGGATCCTAGGCCTTATGGCATGTACCTCACTAGGCACCTGCAACAACTGGTGAGGCCGCAAAAGTACCTCACAAAGAGGATCCTAAGCCTTAAACACTTGTCCTACATGGACAGACTCAAAAAACTCCAACTATTCTCTGTCTCATATTGCCTACTTAGAGGCGATCTCTGCTTGACTTACAAAGCTCTGTTAGAAATGCTACATCTAATAAAATCCCAATCCCTCTGCACCACATGCTCCAGAGACCTCAACCTCATTACCAGAATTAACAGAACATGCTGGAGGGACAGGTTCATAACCCAGAGACTGCCCATGCTATGGAACAAACTTCCCATACATGTTAAAGCAGAGCACCTCTCTGATCCTCTTCAAGAGAAATCTTGATGAGTGGATGGGAAACAGTACATTCACCCCGGGGATAACACCAGTGGCTCTACTCGACAGAGGCACTGAGAACTAAGGTCAGGTGGCACTATGCCAGGGTAATCCTATGGCTAGGCTTGTAAAGGTCCCAGGGCCATTAGCCTAGTACACACCTATGAACCTATGAACCTTCACTAACTTATGGTGCTCCTTTATTAACTAATCTGGAGTCTTCCCTAAAGGCTAAATTAGATACGTGCTACAACAAAATTGCTAAATTTGCCAGAAATAGTTGCCATTCTACTCATCACTGTATTGCCTTTAAAGATTTACAGTGGCTTGAACTCCCTCACTACCTTCTCCTTCTCCAGCTCTGTACCGGTCATAAACTGATATAAAAACCCCATGACTGTCCAGCACTCAGCTCCCTATTCAGCCTGTATAATCCAGCCCAACCTCTTCTTTCTGAGCACCAATATCTGCTCCAAATACACAAATCTAAACTTTCTGCAGGTCAATTATTATACTCTTGAACAATTTCCAGAATATGGAATAACTTTCCAGCATTGATCAGTTTACAACCAAGACCATCTAACTTCAAAAGTGCCCTGCACAGTCGCCTCTCCTCCATATGAATATGTAACTGTTCATTTCCTTTTTCAGCAATTACTTAAATCTAAGCTTGTAATTAAAACCAGTCTCTCTCTATATCCAAGTTTTCCTCGTTTTCCTTTATTATTTTATTTTAAATTCCTATATATATTTTATTCTAATTATACACTGTTTATACATTGTTTTATTCATGCTCACTTCATTCTATGTAAATACTTAAACTTCTTACACGATTACTTTTTTGCAATTTGTGATTTATATGTATTACTGTTATGTTTAATTTTATGTACTTTTTTTACCTTGGAGCTTTTCTCCCTGGGCCTCCACTGAAAATGAGCTAGCTTGGTCCAGTGGACTTTCCCGGTAAACAAATGTCAATAAATAAATAAATAAAATAAAATAAATAAATATAAATATGTACAGTGAGAGGTATGCAGACTGTCACCCTGTGTGTGGTGTTACATTATGTACCCCAGTCACATATTAAGTACAGCGTACAGCCAGGGAATGCCGTAGACAGTTTCAGAGAAGTGCTGACTGCAGAAACTGGTGCAGCAGCCAATATCTACAGCGCACAGAATCCCAGACTGGAGTACCGCTAGCTATAGCCTGGAGTCACCTTGTAAGTACTGACAGTCCCACTGGGCATGCTCCTACACTTAGCTAACTTTGAGCGCAAGTCTGTTGCCTCTTCATCACAAAGACCTGCTATGTGGAAATACGTCTGTACATACAGACAGCCATGTGTACATATCTGTATGCACCCAAAATACATATGTATATATATATATATATATATATATATATATATATATATATAAAAAACAATGATGCTAGACTCTCCACATATATCTACATAACACATGCAGATAACGTACACAGACTGCAACATTTAAAGAGACATCCCTGTTATCCACATTTGTGTGTGTGTGTTTGTGTGTGTGTGTGTGTGTGTGTGTGTGTGTGTGTGTGTGTGTGTGTGTGTGTGTGTATGTGTGTGTGTGTATATATATATATATATAGGGATGCAAGAATTTCCCAACATACCCTCGGAATGCTGAGGTTATCTATACTCACACATCAAAATAGTTGTCCAAAGGAACCAGACCAAGGCTGTAACAATACATAATCCACTCACAGACAGACCCCTCTGCCTGCGGAATGTCACCATGTAGACAGACACAGGTGAACAGGTGGTGTAATGTACAATGGTTTCAGCACATGCCTTGGACAGGCCATATTGTCCCTGACCACATGTTTGCCTATCTAATTGCAACCAGTCACATATAGCTATACCTGTAAATGTACACACATAGCAGGAATATTAACAGATATCTCACTCCTGGAACACTAGATACAATAACAGTACCAAGCAATATCACTCTGCAGGCCACCCATGCTGTCTAACACAAAGCTACTTTGCATACTTCACAAGTACTGTACCTACAATCCCATATACAGCAGATGTAACCTGTGGTGCATGCGATAAGTACTGCGAACTGTAGGGTGTAATAGTAGATCAATAGGGATTCTAATCTCACATCAGCCAACTGTGTGTGTGTGTGTGTGTGTGTGTGTGTGTGTGTGTGTGTGTGTGTGTGTGTGTGTGTGTGTGTGTGTGTAAATATAACCCCTTGCAGCACTACAGCATGCAGATATGGGCTATCCCCATGCCACGGTTATGCATTTTATGGCCCTGTAACTAGCTGCTGTCCTCTACGTTGCCCTCTTCTACAAGGCCTGCTGATGTCATTCACCTTAAGAGCATTGGTTGACAATCTATCATCAGATGAACTCTGTAGCACATATGATAAGTATTGCGAGCTATAGTGTATAATAGTACCATAGATAGGGGTTCTAATCCCACATCAGCCAACATTGTGTGTAATTATCTCCCAGTGCAGCACTAAGAACACGCCCACATGGGCTATCCCTGTGCAGTGGATATGCATTTTATGGCTCTGTAACTAGCTGCTGGCCCTAAATTTCCCTCCTCTGCATAATCATAACTGATGTCTGCCACCTGTCTGACCCGGACACAGGATATTTGTAGATGTGTCAACTCCATCACTACACCTTGTTGATTTGTAAGTTCAGAAAACCAAGGTGACACTTATCAAGGGTAGCAGACCTTATCACAAAGTATGAATGTATGATTACACTGACTGCCTCCATTGTCCCTGATAGACTGTTCTACACATATGCACCTAGGGGGCCATGCACGTATACTGCCGTACCCTGCTAATGTCATATCTCTGCTGTGCTGCCATGCCATCCTGTGACACTGTATTGACACCATGTGTCCATGGTTTATCCCCTGAGACCCCTGCAACAGAAACATACACAGGTGCTTGACACACCTGTCATTTTGTAACACTCCTGCCAGTACAGCATGCAACATCAGATACACAAAGTTTGATGCATAGTCATGACACATGCCAGCATACAGTACCTACTGTGGCCCACTACAAGTGGCATGGCAAAACAATACTGCACTACACAAGTACATGTCAAGTAATATAGTCACTCTGTGCATCAGATGCATAATTGCATTTCCATGCATCAATGGCACAGATGACAGGGATGTGGCACAGCTACCATCACATACACAGGGTGTGGTGTGAGAGTGCTGGAGGCCTAGGCTGTGCCAAACATTTGACAGCATGTGTGTGAGTCAGGAAGGGGGTGTGGGTTAGATGGACCATGGAGAGGTGCCATGTGTGTCTATAGGTGACCTGCATGTGACAGTGGTGTTTGAGTGTGTGCGTGTACACAGTCAAGCCCAGTGCTAGCCCGGCACATGTGTATGTTGGACAGTTGTGGACCGTACATGGTAGAGTGGACAATTCACTATCTCCAGCCATGAACAGGGGGACCGACTCAGCCAGGAGTAGCACTGGCACCACCAGGCCCAAGATCAGATGTGATGCTAGCACCTGACGGTGACTGCTGTCTGCTGAAGCTCTGTCCCCTCACGGGACCACCCAGGACCACATGTCCATGGCCTGCCACATCATGGTGTGGACAGTACACTTCCCTCTATAGCACTGGAGGTACTGCCAATACAGGAATGTGACTGTGCTTGGCCAGATGGACTCTCGGCAGATGGTGTTGCTGACCTACGTCCATGTCTCCAACATCCAACTTCAACCAGATGTTCCACCACAGACAATGTGTGGTCCAAGACAGACACTATCTCAGCCCACCATCTGTCCACTGCATCAGTGAACCAATCCAGTATGCCCCAAATGTGGTAGAGGCAGTCACGGATGACAGACTGTCCTGCTTCCTTAACCCCAAGCATACATCTGGTGTTCCATTCAGAACATGCCTGTGCCTCCATGATGGCCCAAAACATGTGCTGAGTGACCAGTGATGTGACATCTGTAACAGGTGGTGGATGGACAGCAGCCCTCCTACTAGTACCCCTGTCAGTCTGCCTATGTGGGACCTCACCAGCTTTCTGGCTATGACAGCTGTTACACTCACTGAAGCCATAGTTGCCACACTGTTCTGTTCAATGTCACCACCCTCTGACTGTCCAATATCTGTGGCCTCTGGGGACTGGATATGTGTGGGCATACTGACTGTGTGCAGTGACAATGGGGGCAGAAAGGGGATGTCAACCTCTGGGACAGATTCAGACCCTGACAAGCCCACCTGTGCCTCACTATGGCCACCATCATCATCAGAGTCCAATGGGACACTGACATCAAATTGTGAGGAGGACAGACTCCAACCCCCCCCCCCCCCAATCACCTGTGAGAAGCAAGACAAAAGCACCACATTACTACCTGCACTATTTTGTATGGTAATCCACACAGACTCATAAAGATGAGGATACACAACTGCATTACCAGTTCCACATCTTCCCATCTCTACTCCCATGCACAACAGACAACCTCACAACAACATACACAGAGAAGTCAAGACCTTTATAACATGCACTTCAGCTACATCCAGTTAAAGTTATCAGTACACTATACCTGTAAGGTATGCAATATGACACTACATGTAATAGAAGTACACATAAAACCCAGTACACCTATCTTGAGAATGATAAACCAGTGCTAGTGTCACTGCCTCAGGTATGTATCATCTCCCTCTTATGTTTGAACAGGCATCTTGGAGTAATTGCCTCATGTATACCAGGGTGTGTAGTCGCTCATAACTATAAGTGTAAATGTGTTAATGTTTGTTCAACTATCCACCTGTGACTATGAACTGTAGTCAACATACATACAAATATTCTACTCTGGCTAAACACATTTGTATATAGGGCAATATGGCAGCCCTTAACTTTCATAGGGTATATATGATCCATAAAACAACTGTGTCATACTTACCAGGTACAGGACCATGGACATGGAACACACCTGACAGACCTATGAAAAGGTGAGGGAAAGGTATTGTCAGCACCACCAAATGCTGCAGCACTACAAGGTAATATGTGCATATATCCACATGTGCAATAGCTACTGTGATACTGACTGTATTGCTGACATTCTGAGTATGTGTGGACAACTGAGCTTAAACTCCAACCCCCCCCCAAAGCAAATAGACCTGACACCCATATACAGGTATGTACAGCCTGCCACAATGACTGATACAGTATTACACTGGTGAACACAGTAAGCTTAACTGGATGCTCCTCTGAGGTGGACACTGTGGCACCCGCCTCCAGGATGTATGGTGTGATGGATGCCTGGGAGCTGTCATGTATTCCTAGGTTTGCTAGGACTTCCTATGTGGCTGAGAGTGGTTGTTCCACTGCAAGCACTCCATCAGTGGTGACATGATCCCTGGTAACATCAGCTGCCTTTCGTCTTGCAGCATTCACCATGTCTGTGGCCTGGTGTCAGACCTGCTCATGGGTCCTTTCCTGCTACTCAATCTCATTGCCATCCCACACAAGGTCTGTCCACAATGTTGCCTGCTATTCCTGATTATGCCTCCCCATGGACAACAACAACCGATGATGTCATAGTCCATCAACTATTATCTCGTTCTGCGTATCTGAGAAGAGGGCATGTCGATGGAGGTACATGTTTCCTGAAAGACAACAAAAAGGGAGTGCAATACAGGACCAGATATGTGGATGTCCACTATGTACAGATTCAGCACTCCCATAATGGCCTGCACTATCCACTGCTCTCTCACACATCATACCCCTCAATCTGGTAACACAGTAAATGTGTGGATACCATCAAGATAGTTGCAACATACTCATCACAAGTCTAGTGATTGTGTCTGATGATGTTAAATGGTTTTATAACTTAGAGTGACTTCTAAAAATATAGTTACATCTCATTCATAGTCAGTGAGGAAACCCAGATTCAAATGTTATCTTTCACTTTAGTATAATTAGTTATATGTAAAGGAAGAACAGAGACAACATATACACACATGTTTTTTTCTCATCTCCCTTTTTATTAATAGTATATTTAGTTCACCTCATTGTTGCATCAAAAGAATTGAAAATTTTTAATCATAATTTATGTGGCTTACTGACTTCACTACACTTCAAATTCCCATTTTAAAAGTAACATAGATATCCATATTTGTAAATGTGGAAAAAACAGTTACAGTCACTATTAACAGAGTTCCCTTACTGGTTCCTGACAAGGCTGTTATTTGAAACATTCCTGGGCACTAGTTAGAGCTTCCCTTGTCTGCTATGAAAGATTCAAGGTGGAAATAGTCAGTTAAGGAATCCCCTGCTTGTCTGTTGTTAAGGTAGCGCTTGTAGTGTGCTATCAGTTGCACAAGCAGTATATTTTAAGCTCATTTAACATGGTCTTTGGATCATTAAAATTTACAAACCCTGACTTCTTTTAAAATAAATAAAAAGAATAGGTGTGAAATCAGTGACAGAGTAGCTGTTTTTCATATAGGTAATACAAAAAAGAAGAGTTTACAGTAACATTGAATAACATCCAATTGAAAAAGTAATAGAAGCATTACAGACTACATTGTTACACTTGAAGTAAACACAGTCGTTTCTTACTTCTGAATTATTCCTACCTAGGCTATAAGATACACTATGCTATGGTGATCCAGTAAAATGACATGTCTGATAGTTTTGTAAGCATGTGTTACAGTGTTGCAAGTGTAAATAGGAAAATATGTGTGTGAGATGCACACATCAGCTGCAGTTGTGACATACTTCTGTGCACATAATAAGTAAAATTAAGACAGGTTTTAGACATATACTGAATACTTCATTAACCTGGTAACAGAAATCATCTAATTTCAGAAGCCACAAAGGGACTTGTTACCTTTTACTTATAACTCCTGCTTATTTGAATATAATGTGCACATTGCTTTATTAGATAACATAGTAAACCATGTACTGTGCAGTGTTGTTATTTTCCTCTGCTCACACCGCCTAGACATGTTCAATTGAATTGATTAAGTAGTAACCAAGTAAATAGTGAATACAGTAGGTAGTAAATTACTGATTACTCTTCTCACCCTTTAGTGCTTTCTAATCTTTGGTAAGTGGGGTTCAACTTTCAGTAAAGTGGCAAAGATGCTGGTAATTAGCCAAAATTCTTACATCAACATGCAAGTAGTTGTTTAACTGCACTACTAAACTGTGTGTGCATGTGTACTTATTTTCTATGGTGAACAGTTGGCTTATTCCCAGCAAGACTTTAAGCCATGGTTCTATAACTCATAAAACTGGCATCTCAGACAGTCTTGCGAGTGCCTGTTGATATATTGTGTGAGTTGCCTTGATGACAGGGAAGTATTGGGAAACCTATAGTAAAATTGCAGATAAATTAGCATAATAAAGTAGTTTAGATGTCATTCATTCTACCAAGAATTGTTTGAATTGCACATTTACAGACATAGGTTCCTAAGAAACGCAAATCTTAAATGACATTCTGTATGCTACACATCTGGTTAAGGCTGGGATTTATAACTTAAACTACCTTTAATCCGTAAGACATTAGTTGTATAGCTGACTATTATGCATGTGATATTTGTACTGAATATTGACAACTGTTTAAATAATAAGGTTATCAGTTTCTTAGTGAGATGGTTGGTAAAATGAGTTCACCTTGGAATTTCATCTTTATTTCTTTAAAGTAAAAGGCCCATGAGAAAATGTCTTCATGGTCTGCTTTTGTTACTGCTTCAAGTAGTAAAATAAGACAGATCTGTAAATTGTAATTCTTGATGAGAAATTCAAGTAGAACATTAATTAAATAGATATGAGGTAGAGAGATTTCTTAAGGCACTGTTCAGCTTAATAGGTTTTGTATTTTTAGAGTGTCATTACTTTTAATAATTTAATAACAAAGAGGGGAGTCTGCCTACTCTTGTATCTTGCAACATGACACAGTCTTTGATAAACACTCTGTTATAAAGGATCTAAGGAACTGTGGCTGTGCAGAACAGCTTCAGCAATGCTCTGTCTTAACTAGCATTCTGTTCAATATTCTGTGATGATATTCTCATAATATGATTTGATATTATAACTATGCATTAGTATTAAGAAGTTTATAAATCGCTCATCCACAGGGCCACTTATCAGGGCAAATTGCTTCTGTTTCATCATCAGTGAGTGATCACTATGGTCTATTGTTGTCTTTCTTCAATTTTTTTTAATTTGTCACAACTACATTCATGGTTAGACATGAAATAAACTGAATCTGGTTATGCTTTCATTTGTCTCTAATTGAAAGCATGTGAGTGATACGTATAGATTTATGGCATGTATTGTTCACTCAAACATATTTATATTATTATCTCTAATGAACACAACTCTAAGGGTTCATTCTATGGGCTACATAGTTTTTGTAGTATGATTCAAGTGTTCTGAATAGACTTGTCCGTATTTATCTTCACTTATTGATACATTTCTAAATCTACTTCACTCAGTTATAATATGTTTTTAGTATGTAGGAGGGTGTTTATCTGACATAATCATTAGTATATTGGTCATATCAGAATATTGGAGACTATTAATATGCATATATAGTACTCTCAGGTTAAAGAGAACTAATGTTAAGCAACATTTACTGTGTTATAAATGAGATTTTACTTTATGAATGTTTAAGTAGTGCATGATACGATGATTATATTCTGAAAAAGAAGTCTAATCTAATCTAAAATGAAATTGTATTACCAAGTCAATACTCATTTTCATACATTATGTTAATTCATTATTAATAGTTATAGAGGGAAATAATAACTAATATTGTTAAATCTCCAAGAAATCTCCAAGATACTGCGGTGGTGGTGCTGTGGTAGCATTGTCACCTCACAGTTAGACGGTGACCGTTCGATTCTCAGTTAGAGCGTCTTCTGTGTAGCGACATGCTTGAATGGGAGTTCCTTCATTGAAGGTTGTGCATTAGGTCTGGCAAGCCAGTACATAAAAATCTACTGCCAATCATTAGCGGACCGGAGTTCGGCTGTGGTGACCCCTAACCGAGAAAAGCCGAAAGACACAAACAATTGTTAAATCTCCAAGATAAGAGAAAAGGTGTACTGGAACTTGAAAGGGGTTAGTTTTTCTTTTTTTCTTTTTCATGAGGGAAGTTATAGTAGGCAATCTATTAAGATTTCTTCTCATCTAACAGATTGGAAGTGTATTTCACTTCATATACATTAGAGGATTTACAAAAATATTTATATACTTGTTGTTATACAAGTAATTTTGGCATTTTTCTTTTTTCTTTTTTTTTTATTGGCCTGAACTAAACTGTATTTTAAGTTATTTGACCAAAATTAAAATATTGACTACAATGAGAATTATTAACACAGCAGTTATACATTTTACATTTGGTATGGCATTACAAAATATAATACAAAACAAATATGATGTAAAGTTAAATACTGAGAATGGACTTGACTATTTTATCCTTAAACACTAATGGTTTAAACAATCCAAGGAAAAGATCTAATGTATTAAGTTATATGAAATTAAATAAAGTACAAGTAGTATTTCTTCAAGAAACTCACTTCAAAACAAATATCTTTAGCTGGAATCCTAATGAATATATGATCTTATCTCACTCTTCATATAAGGAAAAGACTTGGGGAACTTTAATTTTATGGAAAAAATGTCACTATGTCTCAAATCATTTGCAAATATGAAGATAAAGAAGGACTCCTGGCCATAGTAATAGTAAAATATAACAATAGATTCTGGACATTAGTAAATATATACTGGTTTCCCAGGTATTGGGGTTGGGACAATAAGAAAACACATGGATCTAATAACTAGAGTATATAAAGGAAATTTGATTTTGGGAGGTGACTTTAATTGTATATTGGATAAATCAGAGACCACAATCAAAAGAAATTTAGGTGTAAGTTCTATAGGGAAGCTACTTAAGAAATGGGAAGAAAGTTTAAATCTAATTGATACATTTAGTTACAAGGAGAAGAATTCATTATTATTTTCACACTAAGACTGCAGATTTGGGACACATACAAAAATTGATAAAATCTTCATATCTCAAGAGCTAAATTCAAAAATAATAAAATTTTCCATAATTCCTTGTCCCTTTTCAGACCATAATTCATTAATTCTCAAAATAAATACAGATTATAAGAAATTAATTTTTATGTCGAGAATTCCAGTTTACATTACAAAATTAAAACAATTTAAACCTTGGTTAGAAGTACAATTCTTTTTAGATATAAACTACACTAATGAAATAAATGTAATTAATCTTTGGGATACCTTGAAAGCCTATCTAAATGGAAAAATTATTTCATGGTAAAAAACAAGCTAAAAGAGTGGGAATCAGAATTATGTAACATCCAAAAACAAATTACAGATCTCACTATTAATTTATCTACTTACACACAAAATAATTATAAAAAAGCATTGGAAGACTTAAACAAAAGATGTAATGAAATCCTAACTCACAAAACTGATATAGCTGTAGAAAGGTTATAACTTAGTTCCTATACAGTATCACCCAAACATATGCATAATTTAGCAATAAGATTAAAAAAATTTGATTGAAAATAATATTACACGTGTTATACATGAAGGAAGGAAAAAAACAAAAAGGTTTCGGATATAAATGATATACTAGATGCATTTAAACATTATTTCTCTGACCATTATAATGATACTTCACATATAACTAAAACATCAAACTTAGACCTGAAATTAGTAAAGGTAAAGACGATACCAGAAAAGTTAAAGTTAGACATTCAAAAACAAATATCTATAAAAGAAATTACTCAAAAAATCAAGGAAAGTAAAAGTAATAAAACACCGGGAATTGATGGAATAATTAATGAATTGTATAAGATATTTCTATCTTCAGTAATATCATTGTTTCACAAAACTTTGAATGAAATTATAGCACAAACCACAACTCCAATTTCATGGAGATACTCCTTAATTAGGGTCATATTAGAACGATGAAAACATATTTTGTTGAATGCGTTTTCATCGACACATGTAGGGTGAACAGGCAAAACAGCAAAGTGGCTGTTCAGTGAATTCTTTCCCTGGGAAAGAAGTCTCTTGACCACTTTGTTGCTTTGCCTGTTCTGGAGTGTCGTGTGGGCACTTGTCCGGTATAGCTGCTGAGCATGATTGTGCAACAGTTACTGACCTTAAGGTTAGGGTGAGGGATAAGGTAAGCGCATATGTATGAAAGTGTTTACTTTTTTTATTTTGCATTAGATGTATGGTTGAATTACGTGTGTGTGTGTTTTTAGCTGTTTACTTTTGTTTTAGGGGTAGGATTACGGTTAAGGTAAGCATGTTTGTGTTTGGAACTGTTTATGTAAATGTGGGAGAGTTACTGACCTTAGAGTTAGGGTGCGGGTTAAGGTATGTGCATATGTTTTAAAATGTTTACTGGGTTTTTTTTGTTAGATGCATGGTTGGGTTATGTGCATATGTGTATTTAGTTGTTTACTGGTTTTTGGGGGGTATGATTAGGGTTAGGGTATGTGTGTATGTGTTTGGAAGTGTTTAATGTTTTTTTGGGGGGGGCTTGGAACAGCGATTTCTTTCCTATGTTCTGTGGTTTCGACATTTTCAGTGTTCGCTGAATATGTGTCAGTGTAACACTGTTCATTGTTTACAGCGTTCAGTGTTATAATATGAACACCTTAATTACACTCATTATAAAACAAAACAAAGACCCTTTACAGTGTAAATCTTATAGGCCAATATCTTTACTTAACAATGATTATAAAATCTTCATGTCAATATTAGTTAGTAGAATTAAAAAATCATTGACACACGTAATAAATAAGGATCAAACAGGATTCATTTATAAAAGACACACACATGACAATATACAAAGAATTCTAACACTTATAGATTTTCTAAACAGAAACAACCAAGAAGCTCTAATAGTAGCTTTGCATATAGAAAAAGCCTTTGATTCATTGAGCTGGGATTTTCTTTTTAAGGCTTTTGAATTGTTTGAATTTCCTACTAATTTTATTACGCTAATAAAGAATATTTATAAAAACAATTTGGCTTATGTAAAACTTGAGCCATTTACCTCGAAGGCTATTGAAATAACCAAAGGTACAAAGCAGGGATGTCCGATGTCTCCCATCCTGTTTGCCTTAGGAATTGAATTATTTGCCTCATTAGTACGCCACAACTCTAATATATCAGGCATAGATGTATATGGTCAACTCAGTTCAAAAATTATGTTATTTGCTGATGATGTTTTACTCACGTTATCTGTTTTGGAGAAATCAGTACAAAAACTACATGAAATAGTGGAAAGGTTTTATCATATTTCCGGCCTTAGATTTAACAAGGGAAAATCTAATTATATACATTTGAATAAAAAGAGAGAATTTACCTTAACTACAAATTGTGTGATAGGAAAACAAGTTCCCATAATAAAATATTTAGGAATAACACTATGTGATAATTTGGAATCTACGTTAGCCACAAATTATAGCAACATAATTAATAATATAAAAATGTTAATAGTAGGCTGGAATAAAATATTCTTGAGATTTGAAGACAGATTACTTCTTCTTTCGGCTTTTTCCCGGTTAGGGGTCACCATAGCGGATCACTTGTCCGCTCATGATTGACAGTAGAGTTTTATGGTGTTGAGTTGGCAGCCCAGCGCCTAACCTTCCACAGAAGGCACACACACGCACTCACACCTAGGGCCAATTTAGAGTGTCCAATCCACCTACAGCATGTCTTTGGGATGTGGGAGGAAACCGGAGCACCAGAGGAAACCCACGTGACCACAGGGAGGAGATGCAGACTCTGCACAGAAGACACCCCAGCCGAGAATCGAACCAGAGAACCTCTTGCTGTGAGGCGGCAATGCTAACCGCTGCACCACCAGGGCTGCCCATATTTGAAGACAGATTACAAATAAAAATGACAATACTTCCAAAAATTAATTACATTGTACAAACTATTCCTATAGTACCTAACAAGAAAATCTTGAAATAAATAAATAAAAATCTATTAAATTTTCTTTGGTATCAAAAAAGAAATAGAATAGCCTATACACATCATATTAGATCTTGGGAAATGGGTCGAATTAAACTTCCAGATCTAGAATCATACATAAAAGCTTCCATATTAAGAACTATCATTAATTGGATATATCCCAATTATTCTTCACCATGGAAAACATTGCACACTATTATTTTTCTAAATGAAAATAAAATAATTAAAAATTGTATATTAAGTGAACAAAATAATAGGATGTGGCACATATTGACTGTTAATATTCAATATAATATAAAAAACAACAAACTTAAATTATATAAATAATATTTACAGTTTATTCAGAAGATTTATATATACTAACACGGATATTAAGATTTGGCTAGACTTGATAATACCCTTTAGCTCTACAAAGAATTTCTTCAATAAAATTCATAATGTCATTTTAACTAGATGAGAGGGGGAAAACCTTCACTTGTTGGCAGCATTGTATAGAGAATCAAGTAGTATTAGGCATTCAATAAATTCAGAATAAATATGACATTCCATCAGCAGATTGGTTGATACTACAAAGCATATTATCATATGTTAAGGATCTTAACAGTAAAATTATTAATTCTCCTTATAAAACTAGTCCAAATTTGATAAGTCTAATATCTGAAGTTATTTACAACAATTATAATACAGTTATAATTGGACAAATCTGTGGATGCCGTGGTGGTATGGTGGTAGCTTTGTTACCTCACAGCAAGAGGTTCTCCCATTTGATTCTCGGCAGGGCTTGAGAGTGCCTTCTGCGTGGAGTCTGCATGTCCTCCCCGTGGTTGGGTAGTGTTTGAAAGACATGCGTGCGTAAGTGGGCGTGCCTTAGTTGAAGGTTGAGCGTCGAGCTGGCACCTCGGCATTTTGTAAAAATCTACTGCCAAACATTAGCGGACCAGAGTTCCGCTGTGGTGACCCCTTACCGGGAAAATCCGAAAGACAAACAACAACAACAACATAATTGGACAAATCTAATTTCAAAATTATACAAAATGTTGATAACATAAAAAACTAACCCTAATGCATGATATTGGAATTTCATAGCAAAAGGATGTCACACTAATCTATCAATTGAGAGTAAAACAAATCTTTTATGTTCTGTTAACTTTAACATTTAATTTACAAGTATGGAAAATATTTACATGGAAATATATTCACAGAGCATTTATTATATCTGATAAACTAGCCAAATTCGATTAATTTGATAAAACCATTTGTTGCAGATGTTCTTTAAACTGTAAAGCTGATTGGTCTCATATATTTTTTGATTGCATTAATATAAAATAATTCTGGGAAGAAATTACTATTTTTATCCAAGTTATATTCACTGATCCCTTTATTTTAACCAAATCTTTAGTTCTCTTAAATGTTAATGATACAAACTGGAATGAATAAAAAAGATCCATACCTACTTTGGTCCATACTAGCTGTGGCAAGGAAATGTATAACTAGAAAGCAGAAGTCTTCACAAGAACCTACCCTGGAAGAATTCTTGAGATTGATAGAAGAAACAGCAACATTAGAAATCAAGGTGAAGGAATCGAGAATTTCACCTAAAACATGGACAAACAATCCTTGGGAAAAAAATGTTAACTCTTATTGAGACATTAAAAATGAACCCTAAATAATGTGTGACTTTATACTTTATTAATTGAATATTATACATTTTGTTACTAACTTCATTTATTTTATTAATTTTTTCCCCTCTTTGTTCAGGTCAGTTGTACATAGTGTATATAAAGGTTTATAATACTTGTTTATTGATGATTGTATTGCTAAACATTATATTATTTTGAAAATAAAACATTATTTGAAAAAAAAGATAGTTGCAATACTGGGGTATGTCCCTGTCTGCCGTGACAGATTCTGCTGTATGTTTCTACACCCAGCACCACAGTCTACCGTGGTGTGTCCCCTACAGGCAAACTCTCACTAATATGTCATACGGCCACTGCCAGACAAATAGCAGTGTGCTATTACAACCACTATATGGGGACAGTCCAGTAGCACCAGTGTGCTGATATGACAGAAAACCATGTAAACCTGCTGTAGTATACGTTCCCTGTGAACTACACAGATGTTTACAGAACGTCAAGCTTTTTGCCTAATATTTTTGCTCATTGTCACACAAAATTTTGGATTTCTGGAAAATTGTTGGCAAATCAGTGAGGGTTGACATAAAAAAATAAAGACAGACATCTGAGTTTCAGACATCATACCCTTCAGAACACAGTTATGCTACTGTACTACCTGTCAGTCTACTAACTTTCCTAATTTGTAAGAGCAATATTTAACAAGTGTCCCTAAATTTGGACCTTTGTCCCTATATTAATTATAGCTTTGTCCAGATTTCTTGCTATAAGAGGTTGACAGGTATGTTAGGTATAGCTGTCAGGGACAGATGTCAACAGAATCAGGGACTTAGGCAGTGTACATCAGGGATACTTTTAAAATGTTAGGCATTGACAGAATGAGAAGAGGTGCATTACTGTACATCATTTGACATTACAGGAGTGTACACCCTTACGTATTGTCACTATGTATTATGTATGATCCACTAGCTTTCCTACAGCAGCCAACCATTGTAGGAGGGATTGACAGGGACAGAGCTGAGATGTGAGTGAATCAGGGACAGTTGAGAGGCATGCCTGTAGGTGTGGGACAGCAGAGTATCAATGATATGTCATCACCATAGACATAAGACATGCCTACTGCTGTAATCCCTATTCCCCATACCTCCATCCTCCCATCTGCATCCTGTTATATGAAGAACCATAGATGTAAGACAAGCCTACTGCAGTAATCCCTATTCCCCATACCTCCATCCTCCCATCTACATCCTGTTATATGGAGAACCATAGACATAAGACATGCCTACTGCTGTAATTCCTATTCCCCATGCCTCCATCCTCCCATCTGCATCCTTTTATATGGAGAACCATAGACATAAGACATGCCTACTGCTGTAATCCCTATTCCACATGCCTCCATCCTCCCATCTGCATCCTGTTATATGGAGAACCATAGGCATAAGACATGCCTACTGCTGTAATCCCTAATCCCCATGCCTCCATCCTCCCATCTGCATCCTGTTATATGGAGAACCATATACGTAAGACAAGCCTACTGCTGTAATCCCTATTCCCCATACCTCCATCCTCCCATCTGCATCCTGTTATATGGAGAACCATAGACGTAAGACAAGCCTACTGCAGTAATCCCTATTCCCCATACCTCCATCCTCCCATCTGCATCCTGTTATATGGAGAACCATAGACGTAAAACAAGCCTACTGCTCTAATCCCTATTCCCCATACCTCCATCCTCCCACCTGCATCCTGTTATATGGAGAACTATAGACGTAAGACAAACCTACAGCTGTAATCCCTATTCCCCATACCTCCATCCTCCCATCTGCATATGTTATATGGAGAATCATAGACATAAGACAAGCCTACTACAGTAATCCATATTCCCCATACCTCCATCCTCCCATCTGCATCCTGTTATATGGAGAACCATAGACGTAAGACAAGCCTACTGCAGTAATCCCTATTCCCCATACCTCCATCCTCCCATCTGCACCCTGTTATATGGAGAACCATAGACACAAGACATGTCTACTGCTGTAATCCCTATTCCCCATGCCTCCATCCTCCCATCTGCATCCTGTTATATGGAGAACCATAGACATAAGACATGCCTACTGCTGTAATCCCTATTCCCCATGCCCCCATCCTCCCATCTGCATCCTTTTATATGGAGAACCATAAACGTAAAACAAGCCTACTGCTGTAATCCCTATTCCCCATACCTCCATCCTCCCATCTGCATCCTGTTATATGGAGAACCATAGACATAAGACAAGCCTACTGCAGTAATCCCTATTCCCCATACCTCCATCCTCCAATCTGCATCCTGTTATATGGAGAACCATAGACGTAAGACAAGCCTACTGCTGTAATCCCTATTCCCCATACCTCCATTATCCCATCTGCATCCTGTTATATGTAGAACCATAGACGTAAGACAAACCTACAGCCATAATCCCTATTTCCCCATACCTCCATCCTCCCATTTGCATCCTGTTATATGGAGAAGCATAGACATAAGACATGCCTACTGCTGTAATCCCTATTCCCCATACCTCCATCCTCCCATCTGCATCCTGTTAAATGGAGAACCATAGACGTAAGACAAGTTTACAGCTGTAATCCCTATTCCCTATACCTCAATCCTCCCATCTGCATCTGTTATATGGAGAACCATAGCCATAAGACATGCCTACTGCTGTAATCCCTATTCCCCATACCTCCATCCTCCCATCTGCATCCTGTTATATGGAGAACCATAGATGTAAGACAGGCTTAAAGCTGTAATCCCTATTCCCCATACCTCCATCCTCCCATCTGCATCCTGTTATATGGAGAACCATAGACGTAAGACAAGCCTACTGCTGTAATCCCTATTCCCCATACCTCCATCCTCCCATCTGCATCCTGTTATATGGAGAACCATAGACGTAAGACAAGCCTACTGCTGTAATCCCTATTCCCCATGCCTCCATCCTCCCATCTGCATCCTGTTATATGGAGAACCATAGACATAAGACAAGCCTACTGCTGTAATCCCTATTCCCCATGCCTCCATCCTCCCATCTGCATCCAGTTATATGGAGAAACCAATGACATATCTGGTAGAGTGAAGTACTCCTTTGTTGAGCTTTACTTCCAGTAATGTTTTGCAAAGACTGTCTCTGTGTGAGGTACGTCTCATGCAGACTTGTTCCCCATAACCAGCTGCTTGCCTTTTTAAGGTACTAATCATTAGCAGGTAATTGCCTCTGCACCAGTCTATGGCTCTGATATGCTAATTACAGTCGAAACGGCTGAATTGCACTATCATTAGCCAATGAAATGCCAACACAGTGCAATATATAAGGCCTTCACATATACCTGGGCCATTTTCTTAGCTGTTCAGATGGACATCACTGAGGTGTGGAGACTACAGCATCACATAGGGTAGGTATCATAACTGTCAACTGTAGAGATTTATGTAGTATGTCCACAGATTCGCCTCATATGTGTGGTCAGTATCCCATGACATTGTGGTCATCTGGAAAATCACTGGCAAATCATTGTGGGTTGAAGTCAATAACGGAAGACACACATTTGCTTCTCAGACTTCATACCCATCAGAATATGCATGTTAATGCAATAGCTGTGATTCTATCGACTGACTGTCTTTGTAACAGCAAACTGTAAAACATGCCTCTATCTCTGGCCCTTTGCCCCTCCTCCCCTTTATGTACGGTTGTGTCTGAATTCCTTGTTCTAGGGGAATGGTAGGTCTGTTGTAACTACCTTTACATACAGCTGTGTGTGCTACAGTCTGCAGCTGCTGCTGCAGCTAATAGACATGGGGGGCAGCGTGAACACTCCTGAGGACAACAAGCTGTACGTATAACTCTGGCAGCTGTATCAACCCTGTTATTATGGCAGAGCCAGGGTAAGGGTACACTTTACAGTCCAATCGAGGCATGTGATTAATGTATATCTGTTATGCAACAGTGCCAATGACAGTGTGGTAGGTGACATATAGTTATGCTATATGGATATGTGCTTTGCATCCCTACCTGCAGGCCTTTGACTTGCAAATCTGGATAGCAGTTAAATAATTAGCAGTAACTTGTGCGGATAAGGATTGCATCCTTCAGTTATTAATTGTCATTAATTGTTGTCTTCACAATACTGTTATTGAACTGTATCACAAAACTGGATTTGAACCCAGGACTGTATGGCAAAATGTACTGCATGCAAGACTTTTAAAAGACTGACCTACTGAGTCAATGCTGCCGCAGGTGTATTTGCAAGGTATATGTGCAGTCATACAGGCTGTGACACACATTGTCTACATCCATCAGTATGTATGTGGCTTTATATGGCTGTATTTCTGCACCAGGGTCCCAGATGTACATATACTTTGTCACTGATGCCTTAGCAGGTGTCTTTCTACATGTTACTGATAAAAGGGCAAATTTACCTGCTATCAGAGGTCTCACCCGCATCCATTATTATGTCTTTGGCTGTCTAGTGTGCATTGTTACACCAAAGTCAAAGGTACACTCCCATTTTTCCCATTAGGTTTAGTTCCATTTTGCATGGTGTGGTGTGGTGCACAGCTCTGCTAAGACACGCCTAATGACTGTAAGTGGCAATCACTATGTTTTGATGAAGACACCTTTTGTAATCCAGATTTGCGTGGTGTAGTGGGTTAATGCTGTAGGAGTGATGTGCTCAGGTTTGACTCCTGGCAGAAGTGTGCATTTTGTATGTGTCTGACAATGTTATAAACACATTTCATCATTAAAGCTGTATTTAGTTGAGCTAAGTGAAGCTGCGTGAAGTGGTGTGCTGTGCATCTCCATGCTAAAAAAATATAAAGAAAAGAAAAAGGGGGTGATAGGAAAGTGGTGAAATGGGGTCAAGCAGGGAAAACATAGTGAAAGGCAGGTAGAGATGTGCAAGAAGGGTGTAGGAAAGAACCATAGCTATCCATTTCTTGTACAGCAACAGCTGTGCACTTTGACCAATTTGCACATGTGTTTGCACTCTCCACCTAGGAGAGAGGGCTGAGGACAACATAACTGCATTGTCAAGCCAATTGGAACAAATTACTTGTGTCCCATGGAAATGTGTGTGAAATGAAGAGCTATGTATGGGACAATATTTTTTTTTTGGCACAAGTACCCATTTTTTTTTAAGGTGAGAGTGAAATGTTGGGGAAGGGACATAGGTACATGTGGGGAGGTAGGTTGGGTAGGAGAAGGTGCATTTGCAGATAGATCAGACAGACAAGACAGCAGACAGGGGAGGTGTGTTACACATAAGGTGGGTGAACACCTTGGATGGGGAGGGTGTTGTGTTATCCAAGTCCCATATGTCTCCAGACAGCAGCAGCATGACTCATGTCCTCACCCATGGGACTGTCAGCACTGCTCCTTCACTGCCCCGAGGGTGACTGTGCTGAAGGCTGGGTGCCAGGGTGAGGCTGCCCCACCAGGTTGGCCAGCATGTCCTGAATCCAGTGCAGGTGGCGTTCATAGCTACAATGAACAATCTTACGCACCAAGACCAGCAGTTTAGCCTGGTGTCAACAGCCCCTCCACCACCAGTCCGAGGGGGAGGCCAGGCCCCGTCCCCTGAAGTGGTCCTACTGACACTGTGGATAGTGCAGGGGCAGCAAAGGGGGCACCATTGGTCTGGGTACCAGACATGGCAGGACCCAGTGCCATGGCCAGTTGATGCAAGGTAGGTGGATCAGCCTGAATCGACCTACCCTGTTGTGCTGTAGTGATGGAGGTATAGCAATAAGTATAGGTTAGTTGTGAACAAATCATTGTTATTAATAACAGCATGGCACAACATTGGAAATAACTTGATTACATATCAAAGAATATTATGTGAAATACAACAATAAATAACAGAACAGCCAGTATGTTAACAGCATGCCAGTAACAGTTACAGAATAAGGCCAACAAAATCGGTAATTTAACAATATATGTTAATATGCAACCATTATAATATATAACAATAATAAAACACATGTCCCAAAAAGTTAATATAACAACGTATGTTAATAGTAAACCATAACCAGTAAATAGCAATAATAAATAAATGAAGATAAGGGGTGGGGAGACAGAGAAAAACAGTCCATTAGTGACATTGCAGGTTATTTCCCTAACAACAGTACTACTATCTACTCTACAGGTCTGTATTTTCTTTATGTGTACAGTAACTACAAGTCTGCTATAGCTGATGCAGCACATACGTACCTCTCAAGCTATTTGCATGGGAATCTATGGACCAAGCAGTAACAACTGTGGGTTCACAACTACACAGATCGCTTGAACATCAGGTGGATCTATATAACTACCAAGGCATTCTGTGGGCTGATTTGTTAATACTTTGCAGTCCAGGTAATGATTTCCATGGTAATCCTGTGACAGATGGATTACACAATATTAATAATAGCACGTGAAATTGTGACACGAGAGAAATGTACAGTACAGACACTAAACACTTGCCATGCCTTGGTTGGCAGGCATGGGAATAGAACCCAATAGATAGGATGTATTAATTGATTGCAACAACTTTTAACAAACATTCCAGGCATACAGCCATACCAGGATTACACATTTTATTTCTGACTCAACATTGCTGATAAACACATTCTTGCTATCAATTTTAACAGTCTGTGACATCTAAACACACAATTATCTATTCATAATATGGGCTACCTCATCCATTTACCTGTAGTTCCTGTGGAGAGAGAAAGTGTGAGCATTACCTGACTGTTACTGTAATATTTACTGCTACATACCACTGGATTTGAACCCTGGACTGTGTGTGGCAAAATGTACTGTATACAAAGCATTTGAAAAACTGAGCTACTGAGTCACTGCTGTTTACTGACTGACTGATATTTGCCTAGAGCTCACCTGGAACCAAAATATGACCTGGTAGTACTACTACAGTGTTGTACTAGATTGCAGTGACAGTAGAACGCACATGCATGAAATACAAGCATAACGCAGATGGTAGGTAAGTTTTATTTCAGTATCAACAATGCTGGTGTACACATTTTATTGTTAGTGGTTTGAAATATCTGTGAAGTTAACAAACAATATCACCTCATGGAGTGGGCTACCTCACCAATATACCT
Source organism: Protopterus annectens (assembly GCF_019279795.1). NCBI lineage: Eukaryota > Metazoa > Chordata > Ceratodontiformes > Protopteridae > Protopterus > Protopterus annectens. The sequence goes on along the minus strand of NC_056751.1, from coordinate 718,498,968 downwards.
TTATTACCTAATGTCTGTGGATGACAGAGCATTATATGATCAATACTGGCCTAGAGACAGCCTTGAGCAGTACTATATGAGTTAACCAATATATTTTGGAGCCATTAGATTTGCATTCTACAGCTATTACAGTGTTATACTTGACTACAGCACCTTACCTTACAGCCTCAATGCATACAGCTCTACTGCAATGGTTATGACAAGACAATCCTGATGTACACCATTTCCTTGCTGTTATTGGTATTGTTTCATGTTTTTATTGAATTACAGTTGGCATTATTCATTTATGACACTACAACTTTAATTTCACATTTATTGCACTACAGACTTTATTGTATATACGTTATTGCAGTTAATGCTTTACTCTTTCTTGTTTATTTCACTGCAGTTAGCATAATACAGCCATACTCATCACACTCACGGCACAACCTGGCAAAGTGCCAGGCATGTGACTCGACATTGTGAGCCCTCTCGGCTGCGGCTGTTGGGAGAGAAGCACACCATTATGCATACCAGTTTTCCAGGCATACAGCTTTCATTTAGTTAATAGAGTAGAAGACATACTTATATGTTTGTGGGGCATTCCCAACCCTTGCTTCTGGGACCCAGGTGTTCAAGGTTCTCCTCTTTCACCTTTTCAGATCATCATGGTGATGACAACACTGTTCATTTGTACAAGGGATAACAGTAACACTGGTGAGTTCTCTGGCCAACCGGTTCCAGGCCTCTGCCTTACACTCTGAGGCCTGGAAACCACCCTGCAGCAGCCTATAGTCATGTGTTTTCACAAGGATCTCAAACATGACCCTGGACTCCAGAACACCCCACTTCTGTGCCCGAAAGCTTGCACCTTCTTCTGTACCACCAGCCATATCTACACTAAATAAGACTCCAAAGAATGATGCAGATTCCCGCCTGTTGTGTCTAATATAGGCTAGTTTCCATTCCTTACGTGTGACTGAGCATCATTCAAAAAATCTCCACATTTCTTAGCATCATGCAAACCAGCTATGCAGAGCTAAGCAAAGCTGAGCTGTGCACAAAAATGCACAGTTGTGGCTTTAGTGAAGCTGAGAACTGGCAAACATTGGCAGCTGTTACCATGTTTATGTGATGCTTAGCAGGTTTTAGCACAGCTGAGCAGTGCACAGCAGGGTGCAGCAGAGCACAGCTGAGCCATATTTTAAAATTGTGCTCATAAAGTTTACAACAAAAATACATAGATGTTTGTCCTTTCCATGTATTCAACCCCTGGACCTACTACACATTAAGCCATACCTCTACCCATTGAGCTACATGAATAGTAAGGAATCTAGTGTACCTTCATATATACCACTGAACTACCTGTTAGCAGTGCTGAGCACCACTGCGCACTGTACCACGCAAACATGCTTACACCTGCTTTTACATGCATAAACATATTTGGAAATAATTAATTACACCAGGTTTCTATTTTTAGATGTCTGGCAGGTGTTAGCTATCTGTGAGCACAGCTTGGCATTGCTGTGCTCTGCTCCGAACCTCGCAAACATGCATTAAAAAAAAAAAAAGTAAAATTAACACAGGAAATTATAGAATAATGTAACAAGTACACATTCAACTATTGACACATTGCACAACATTGCTACAGTGGCAGGGACCATTGCAAGGAGTCTCAGACTCATCTGCAGCCAGTGTTAGCTGCTACACCTCTCCCTACACTGATTCAACATCCATGTTCCTTGGCTCTCCCTTGGCAGTGCACCATCAATAATATGCATGACATGCTGCCGAGGGGGGACCATGGCCCTGTAAATGCATGCATTCTGTGTAGACTCCACATGATGACTACACAGATTTTATTAAATCCTGGGGTCTAAGTTTCAGCACTCATTCTAATGGGTCTCATTTTTGCAAATAGTTACTGTCAAGCTTACCTCACAAAAATGAAATGCAGCTCCTGATAAGCACAGTTTGTGCATCTTAGACTGCAAATTGTTAGACTGTCCATTAGTAAACTTCTCTTTGCATTGACAGGCTTTACATTTTATTTATTTATTTGACATTTGTTACCTGTGTTGGTCCAACTGACCTAAAAGTCCATTTTCAGTGGAGACCCAAGGAGAAAACGTCCAGGAAATTACACACAAATATTTATAGAAAATGGAAGAGAGTATATTTTAAGTCACATAAAAAATAGTAAAAAATAACAAGTTAGACATGGAATATGCAGAAAAAGTTGAGCAAAAAATACAGTTACAATAAACACATAAAATGATATCAATGTAACAAAATCTGGCAAGTTCGAATATGAAAAATATGCATTTACAGATGAGGCATGTAAAATACAATATGAAATCAGATTGGAGACAATGTACTATAAGAGTGTCAGTAACTACAAAAATAGATAAACTACATACATAATTAGATTAATTATTAGTTGTAGTGGATACATATAGTCACATTACTACTTGACTAAAGTGACTTAAGATTGTGAAAAAGGAAGGATCAAAGAAAGGTAGCAATAAAGTTATTGGAAAGGAAGAAAAGTGAGTTAAAGCAAGAGAGAAATGCTCGGAGAGATGGAATTGTTCGTGTAGGTTCCTTCAAGGGCAGATCCACGAGCTTAAGAGATAAAGTTTTAGTTGCTTTTTGAATTGATTTGTATATGTGATGTTTCTAATACATTTAGGGTTTGTTCCAGGCTAAAGACACATTGTGATTGTAAAGTAGTTTACCGATGTTTCTGTTGGGTTTATGTATGTCAAGAAATTGTTGACCAGAGCTTCTGAGAGATCTAGTGGGGGTGTAGAAGGAAATGAGTGAGATGAAGGAGGGGCAGACAGAAGGTTTGTGTAGAATGGAGTGTGCAATTTGTAGCTGGAGTTAAGAAGATGATGGGGGAATTCTGGCTATTGAAGCTTTTTTAATGCAAAGCAATGGTGAGATTTATAAGGTTGGTTTGTTTGAAATCTGGTGTTTTTGTTATATGTTTGTTCAAGTTGGGAGATTAATGTGGATTGTAAGTTTGTTAGGATGGGATCAGCATAAAGAAGGCATGGCAGGAAGAAATCCTTAGCTAGGGATAGTTTGGCTTCTGGTGTAAGAATGTTTTGTTCTGATAAAGAAATTCCAGTTAGTGATGTGTCTTTTTGATATACTGATAAATATGCTGATCAAATTTTAGTTGGTCATCTATTACGGTGCCCAGTAGTTTTGCATGTAGATCAACTTTGATAATTGTGTGATTTAGAGAAGAGATAGAAAATGTGGATTTGTGGTGTGAGAGTCATCTTGGTTACAGGAGTATGAATTTAGTTTAGGGTTTAGAATAAACTGTTTTTCATTAAGCTATTTTTCTATGGTGATGACTGTGTTTTGTGTAAGTGAAAGGAGATGTGACATGTTATCAGAGTTGGTAATCAGGGTTGAGTCGTCTGCATATTGGAAAAGAGTCAAGTGGCTGCAGGCAGAGTGGAGGTGGTTGGTAAAGATACTGAATAGAAAGTGGCCAGGATAGAACCCTGGGGGACCCCTGTTTTTACAGGCAAGAAGGGGGAGCAGTAGTTAAGCCACTGGGCAGATTGTAATCTCTTAGTAAGGTATCTGGAGAACCATTGCAAAGTGGGAGGAGAGAGGTTAAGATAAGTTAGTTTTGTTAGAGTTAGACACTATATCAAATGCTTTGGATAGGCCAATGAAGAGACAGGAAACTAGTTGATTATTATCTCTGGCCTCAGCTACTGTATGAGTAAATGACAAGAGGGCTGTAGTATTATTGTGGTTTGGCCAGAAGCCATGTTAGTTAAGGGTTAAGAGGTTTTCATGGATTAGGTAATTAATCAGTTGAGATGGATGCACTTCTCAAGAATTTTAGAAAGTGTTGATAAGATGGCTATTTGGTCTAACATTAGAGGGGTCTGTGGAGTTACCTCCTTTGCGCAGTGGTATAGTATAGAAAGATTTCCAGATGTTTGGAACTAAGCCTTCATGATAGATCTGTTTATTAGTAAAGAAATAGGGAAGCGTATGGATTCTGCAGCAATCTTCGGAAAGAGTGGGGATAGTCTATTGGCAGATGGGGAGCAGGGTTTAAGTTTATGAAGAAGAGATTTGATATAGAGGGTGGGTACAGGTTTAAGAGAGAAAGGGTTATTGTTATTATGAGTAGGAGTAGTGGGAGAGTAGGGGGGTTGGAGTTATGGTCTGAGTAAGTTAGTTTATGGATAGTGTCTATGAAGTAGTTATTAAGCAGGGTAGCAGTCTCCAATGGTGAGTTATTAGGAAAGAGATTTGGGGTTGTGGGTTTACCAGGGTGAAGGATATTATTGATAGTGGACTAGATAGTTTGTGCTGTATTATAAAAGTTTTTCTTGTCTTAGTAAATGCATTTTTATTAAGGTTTCTGGTTTCCTTGTAATTTTGTAGTAGGGTAGGAGATTTTTTTTCTGCCAGTTTTTCCAGATGCTAACCCTTTTGTGCGTGAGGGAGCAGGTTTGTTTTGATAGCCAAGGTGCATAGGTGGCTTTTATCCTATTTTTTCTTTGGGTGCAAGTGAGTTTAAGATATCGGGGAATATCTGGATAAATTTTCAAGCAGCTTCATTAAGGGGAGGGTGGTGAAGGAAGGGCCAGTTAAATAATACCAGTTTAGAATTAAAAGATTCAGTATCAAAGGAGGATAATTTATGGCAGTCTTTGTATATGTGGGATCTAGATACTTGGATAGAGTGTCTTTGGATGTGAATATGTAGGTGGTCAGTAAGGGAGTTGGGTAAGGTGTTAGTGTTGTGGTAAAGATTAGGGTCTGTAGTAAGTATCCAATCAAGGATAGAGCTGTACCAAAATTTTTACTAATACAAGTGAGGGACATGATGAGTTGTTTGAAACCATGCAGCTTAATACTCATATTTTGGAGAGTCTGCATAAGTTTTTATCAGTTTATGTTTACATCTCCCAGAATGGTAGTTTCATACAATATGTTGTCAGACAGCCATGACAGTATACTTTCTAGGATCAGAATGTTGCTTCCTGGTAGGATATAAATTGAGACTACAGCAAACTTTTTGTGGGTATTCAAGTGATAGTTTAGTACAATTAGTTCAGCAGGGTGAAAACTTGGCAATGGTGTTTGTAGGGGAGAGATTAAGAAGATCAGAGTATAGAACAGCAACAACATCACCTTTTTTGTCTCCCTATGTAATCATAATTTGTTGTAAGTGGGGGGGGGGTAGGATTTCACTATTGGCTATGTGGGTTTTTAACCAAGTATCAGTTATGGTTAAAATATGAGGAGAATGTTGGACTATCCAGGAGTGAAGGTATGTAGCTTTGTTGAAAAGGCTTTGTAAGTTAATTGAGAAAAAGTCTAGTTTTTTGGGGGTGGACTAATTAGAGGACACACGGATGTGTTAGGGAGAGATGAATTTGGGGATGGGTGCATTTTGGGGTTGAGAGAAGGGGATGAGGGATTGGGAGAGTATGGTGAATGCCCCTAGCTTGGAGGAGAGCCATTGTAAATAGTGTAAGATGTGGGCGAAGTAGGTTCTGGCTATAGAACAGTACTTTAAGTTTGTCAGTGGAGGAGATGTGTGTGAGAGTTTTGACCTTGTGCAGATGGAAATGGGAGGTGGTAAAGAGTGATGGAGAGATGTAGAAGGAGTGGGTTATATGATAGTGGTAAAGGGAATAGGAAAGAGTAGAGGATGGGCTTGAATAGTGTAGTGTATTGTGGTATGAGGTGAGGTGGGTGAGTAGGATGAAAAGTGAGAAACTTAGGTATAAGTGAAACATGATGTTGGGAGAGTGAGGGGAGGGGAATTATGAATATAGGCTAGCTTCAGATGAAAATTAAAAGATAGTGGAAGAATGGGATGGGTGTGGTATGTAAGTAAGAAGAGTAATCAAATAGGAAGGGTGGAGTGAAAGGGATGGATAGAAATTAATGAGGATAGAGTATAAATCAAATGAGGTCAGGGGTGGCTCATAATTGGGGGTAGGGTAGGGGAGCAGAGTGAGCCTGAGTAGAGTGAGGAGATAACGAAGCAGGCTGAGCCACTGTCGATGGAAAGAAAAGAGGACCAAAAAAACTATCACTTAACAGAAATCCCACCATACCTTCAGGTTGGTACTTTGTGTTAGCAGAATTTGTAAGTTATATTGTTAATAACAATAACAATAAGTGACTGCAGGAGAAGGATTTTGGCAATAGCTTTATAACACCAACAGGCTGTAATATGGCATGAGCAACTTCCTATAAAGTTGTCAATGTAAATAGATTCAAGTTGTCAATGTAAATAGAACCTTAGCAGACTATGAAAAAGACCTGAAAGATATGTCTCAGTACTATCATGACTTTAAACACAAACATGAGAATTCCTTCAAGAGCAGCAGTTAATCTACAGCATTATAACTGAGTACAATAAAGTCCTATGCAGCTGGGCTTTTTTAACAACATCTAGTCCACTATTAAGAATAGTCTATGAGAACCACTTCAATGGCATTCAAAAGCATTAGCAGCAAAGTCCAATGATAATAATAATAATAATGCCTTCCAAATACTGTTTCACTAATTTAGACGCTGTTGTAACAGCAAAACAATGTTGCAAGCACATGACATAGTTCTAAATTGTGCAGGCACAAAAGTTAAGAAAAGAATGTGGTGTAATACAAAAACCTAGACATCACAGAAACAAAACAGTGAGCAACAGTAAGAAATTCAGTAGGAAGCAAGTTAAATATGCTTACATGGTGAGCACACTACATTTGGAGCAGAGAGAGGTTGAAGTGCTACCTGTACCATTTTATTTAAAAATGGCACCTTTGGAGGCCCTGATACAAGTAAAGTCTGACTGTGATGTAGGACTGGGAGGGGCCAAATAATACTGGCAAAATCCTGATCCGTGGTTGATGGATCACCATCAAGTCTTTTAAAATGATTTTAAATTTGCTATTTTATTTCTGTATCTTTATTTTTCAGTTTTGTACAGCAACTGCCAAGGGTGTGCCAATGGCAGGCCCAAGGTCTACAGTCCTCAGCAGGCCCAGCCATCACTTGTGTTGCCCCAAACCGCAATCTGAGCTGCCTCCTGGTAGCTGCAGCAGGAGACAGCCAGTTGGCCACCTCTTTTACCCCTAGTGGTGCTTCCCTGGCATGGAACGCCACTGCTTCTCTCAGTGGCACTGACAGGGCTAGTGATTTTTTCACATGCAGGGAGATGGTGAAGGTAGTGGGAGAAATGCTAGACCAACAGCTGGCAGCCTGCATAGGATCATAGGATCATAAGAGATTACTAAGCTATTGACCCAAAGGTCATTTTAAGCCTACCCTACTAGTCAATACCCAAGATTGCATTTAGTGATGACTGCCCATGTGGCATTGGCCACCTGGGAGAATCTACTCAGCTGACAGAGTTACATTACTACCTGCCAACACCTCAGGCAGGGCAAAGTGGGGAGGATGGTCAGGGTGCTATCTGACCTCTCCATGGATATTGCAGAGGCTGTGTGATATGGAAGCTCATACCCACCCTATCTCAGTCCCACTGTTCCCATCCCTTGTATATCAATGTCCTTCCGTATTTGTTGTCCAGTCCTGTCCATCACCAGTGTCCTCCCTTTGTTTGTCTCTAAATCTGTTGTAATCCCCAGCCCTGTCAACACCTCCCCTGTCAGTATCTATCTATGTTACATGTTTGTTTGTGCATTTGCCCTGCTACTGACAATCAGCATCTCATTATACCTTTAACTTCCCCTACAACCTTCCTCAGATTACCCCTTAAAAAAGGAGAATGGACACTTGTCCCACAAAAACAGTTGTGCATTCCCTCTCTCTCCACACATCCATCCATACCTTCTGTGTTTCTCTTGTGTATTAGCCCCTGCTTTTCATACTATTTTATACTAATATTTATAGCCTTTCTTACAGTCAAAAATGAGAAATAATAATTCAAGAGGCCCCTTTTAAGTAGTGTCATTTTTTCTGTCTTCTTCCATCTTAGCACATGTGCATTTGCTGACCCTTAAGCTTCCTCTCTGTCAGTTTTTCTAATTGTAATCCTAACCACAGCTGTGACTTCTCTTTCCAAGCATGTCCTGCTTCTAGAGGCAATGGGTTTAGTAATTAGTTGTGACCACAGATGTGAGCTTTCACTTTATTAAATGGTAATGAGCTTTGGGACACTTTGCGCTAAATGTTACGCCTGCAGGAGGCAATCAGTGGTCACACCAGGCATGTTTCCGAGTCCCAGGGGCAGTGTTTGGTGAGTGTGGTAGCTACATTCTTGACGTTGGTGTGCAAATAAAAAAACCTTGGCTACACCCCTGTTAAATAAGCAACCAAATCCACATTAGTAATTTTACTATTTTGATGTACAATGCCTGTTTCGAATATGTAACAAAAACTCTTTTTTGATGACTTGTTTGTTCTTTAGTGTGACACTTTGTTACCACAATATCCCTAACCAAATAGATCTATACTGGCTGTCTGTGTTATACCACCTTATAAGGGATTATGCTTTTGAGTATTTTTGCCTTTAGTCATAGAAAAACATACATTATAGTCATGTGGTCTTCATTCTGGAAATTCCCAGCTGTCTGCTGACTCTCCTTTTACAGGAAATGCAGTTTCAACATCATATTTATCATGACAAAGATATAAAGTAATGTGACTCTTAGTCTATTTGTTCTCTGCTGCTGAATCATTGCTAAATTCTTTGAAACACAACCCCTTTAAATGGGCCTAATTGGGCATACAGGGTATGAAATAACCCTGTCTAGGATGTAATTAGTCCATGAGAAAAGAGACAGCAATACAGCACTGTAGTCAGTTATAAGGTGCATGCCTTTAACCAAGTGACATGTAGTTATGACAATTGACAGCATTTTCACCTGAATACCTGCCTTTTGGGACATTGCACTCATTTTGAACCTACGTGCAGTAAAAGTAATGATATTGTATTTATTTGTTTTCTGTGATAGAGCATAGACTTAGAGAAATCCAAGACTGAGGGAAATCTGATAGCACTCATACAGATGGACACAGTTTTATTTAAATGTTATTATATGTATTTGTTAATCTGGTAAGCCTGCTGGACATGCACTTCCCTTTTCTGGGCTGGGCCATTGTCTGGCTAAGTGACTTGTTTAGAGTCATAGAGGAGACAGATGGAGGCCTAGAAAATAAAATCCTGACATATAGGAAACAGTTTGTTACCAGCTCATTGCCTTACCCCTTTATACTAACTGCCCAATATTTCTCTGCAGCCATGGCTCCAGGAATACCCTTGTATCAAGTAGCAGCAGCTTTTAAAATGGATTTCCCTTTCCTTTTACAGCAGTAATGTAGGAGAATGATGCAGGCAACTTGCACTCAGTGGGGTCTGTTTGGAGATATTTTATACAAATGTTGGAAATAGAAGACAAGAAAGGAGATGGGGATGTTGTTAGGGAGATAATAAGACAGAATAAAAAGAAAGGGCCAATAACCAAGCTATGAAACTCTCCAATATGAGTTACAAAGAAAAAAAAAATGGTTATTAGTTGTATTCCAGTATTTATGGCTAGTCAAGTAGTCAGCAAACCAAAGCAACTTGGTTTGCTTAACTATGGCCCAAGTGACCATGGTTCAGTTAATGGTGCAAGTATTTGAGGCTTGGGCAGGGAAGGAGGGATGAGTGTGTCCATTGGGGGGGGGGGTGCTCATATAGGTATTTCTGCTGGTTAGGTGGGGACCCCAAACTCAAACATGAACATATGAATGCATGGGTTAGGGGGAGCCCAGGGGATTTAGGTCATAAATGAAAAAAGTCAAACATGCTTGAAAAGACAGATATGCACATGGGGCTTGGTCACTTCTGCAATTTGAACATGCAGTGAAGTTTGCTATGGTGTACTGTACTAATGGGTCATTACTAACCTGATGCTTCCCTCACTGACATGTGGGGGCAGTTGTTTTCAGACCAACTCCCACACCCAAGCCTTGCAAGGTAGAAAGGGCCATTACATCTGGCTGGTCAGTAATACTGCTTGACCTAACTGAGCTGCTTTTCTGTTGATGTTTCACCCACTTTCTTGGTTCTCTCTGTATCAGTTTCCCAAACTTTTTCCTTTGGGCATAATATCATATCAGAAACCCTTCCTCACATCTCTTATAGAGAATTATTATGGCCATCAACAGCATTCACGTGCTACACTTCTGACTGCCATATCTGGTCATAATAATGTTTAGCCATAGCACCTGTAACACCTTTGCACAGGAAAAGCCTTGCCACATGTTTGTACAGCTTACAGCAGCACTTCATGCCTTCTTCAGTAGGAATATGCCAGTATCTGTTCATCTGTGATCAAAATATGCCAGTCAGTAGGTGCGTATAGTACACTTCAGAATACACATGGCTATGGCCATGGCCTTCATCTATTTATGCAGTTATCATTGTACACATCCTCACCTCCAGTTTATCTACTGCGCCCATGATTTAATAAATGGCCTAGAAAACCTCACTCCTTCTGGCACTACCTTCAGGTAGTTATCTTTGGTCACAGTATGAAACTCCCACAGTCACAGGCAGACAGCACTCTGTAATGCCAGTCGTGGGTTCCCAGTTACACATACACTACAACATTTGTCTTACTCTCCTTGGCATCCACCACAGAGTCTATTGGAAACTCCATGTCAACAGAAATTCCTCTCTTCTGAACGGAGTAATAGGTATGTCATTTGGTGCCTTGAGCAGTTTTCCAGTCTAGTGCATTCTCATCAACTGACAACTGAGCAGCAGAATAAAATATTTTTTCCTCAAGTTGAAGACAAAAAAGGTCTTCTGCTTCTCTGAAATTGTAAAATGGTGCTTCATAGGAAAGTAACAAAGTAACAATCATCTTGCTACAGTTAAATAATCACACACTGAGTCCTTCAGCCATGACCACAAATGCAGTAATGACATTTATTCACTTAAGAAACCACAATATAATCTTGACTTTCATAAAGCAATGGTGATACTGCCTAACACCCCATTGGTACCCATCAATCATACTGTCTAACACCCCATCGGTACCTATCAGTCATACTGTCTAACAAACCATTGGTACCTGTCAATCATACCGTCTGACACACCATCAAAACCTGTCAATCATGCCCCCTGACAGCTTGCACCAAGAGCAGCCACTGTCTTCTCCCTACTTTAGTTACAACTCTGATTATGAAGGTATTCATTGACATGCAATATTATGCAAAATGACACTAACACTTTATACCATGCTAAAAGGGACAGTTATCTGGGTAACAATGCAAAGGAATCCATTTAGTGCCACTGTCGGGTACCCAATGACCAGTCAATATATACCAACACTAACTGTGAGCATCACAGTCAAAAAGAAACATGTGACCCGTATGCTTCTGTGCACAGCATGTGTATGCTCACAGAGCTGAGGTTCACCACTGTGGCCATACTGTAACAATGTAGTACAGTGCAGTGTTATGCTTTGCATCACATAATGTACAAATGTGAGCCTTTGTACATAG
>NC_056751.1:718077469-718167469 GCF_019279795.1 Protopterus annectens | reverse complement strand
GTATGGATTCTTGGGGGACTCCAACAGAGACAGGCAGAAGTGATGAGAGTTCGGATTTCCATCATACCGCTTGTTGTCTGTCAGACAGATAGCTTATGGACCAGGAGAGGGAAGTCTTTGATAGGTTTAGTGAGACAAGAGTACTAAGGAGTTTCTGACGGGAGACAGTGTCGAACAATTTTGACATGTCTAAGAAGATAGATGCTACTTGGTGGTTTGAAATTCTCAGTTGGTCGAGGGTGTTAGAGAAATTCATTAGGGCTGTGGTGGTGCTGTGTTTCAGTCTGAAACCATGTTGGGAGGGAGAGATAAGGTTGTGAGATAGCAGGTATTGTAATAATTGAGCATGTATATATTTTTCCAGAATTTTGACACGGGGAAAGGATGACTATGGGTCTATAATTGTTTAATTCTGCTGATGATCCTCCTTTTTGCAGATGGGTGATATAGGAAATTTTCCATAATTTTTGGACATATTGTTCTGCTATAGACCTATTTACCAGAATGGAGATAGGCAAAGCTATGGCATCAGCTGAAAGTTTGAGGTTCTCACTGGGGAGTTGGTAAGCTGCTAGGGAAGAAGGTTTCATTTTTTTCAGCATCATTCTTATGGTGTTAGTTGGGATAAGTTTCAGGTCAAAAGAGTTGTTGTTAGTTTCTGCATTAGGTGGAAAAGAAGGTGGGGTGAAATGTTTATAAAGCAGGTGTTGATTTGGGAGGCAATACTCACGCTTTGGTTATTGGTTGTTGGTTCTGGGGTTGTGGCTTTACCTGAGTGTAGGAGTGAGTTAATTTCCTGCCAGAACTTTTGGGACTGTTTTCATATTTGTTTTGCATAGATGTATAATATGTTTTTTGTGTAGTGTGAGGTTTTTTTTTTTTGTTTGTTTGATTGTGGAGCTGCTGATATGCTAACAGAGTCTTATTGTCTTTTGTTTTCTGGTTTTGAAACGGGTTTTTTCCCTTCGTTTTTGAAGTCTAATGGTTTCTTTTGATATCCAGGGCAATCTCTTATTTTTAACACAACATGTACCAGTTGTTGCTAAGCTATTTAGAATAGGTAGAAATGTGTCAATGAAGTATGTTACCGGCTGGTTGAGTTGGAGATGATGGAGTGGTGTCCAATTACATTTATTGAGCATGTCTAAGAATGGTTCATTGGAGAAGTTTTTGGTATTTCGTACGACTTTGTAAACTATGGCTCTGGGTGGGTTTAGCTGATGATGGATTAAGTAAGTAGGTCTATGGTCACTTAAATTATTTGGAAGGCTTCTGGAGAGATAGTTGTGGGTGGTACTGTTAATAAGTGACTAGTTTAAGACAGATTCCCTTTTTGCTATGTTTATCTATTCGAGTGGGAAAGTGGGCAGTTTGGGAGAAACCATGCAGATTTATGAAGGTGGAGGGGTTATCACCAGTGCAAGTGTTCCAGTCTAAGTAGAAGTTGCCTGTGATAATGGTTTCATGGGTATGGGTTGAGGCTGTCCAGGCTATGAGCTCCTCATTGGCAGTGGGAGTGTTGCTGGGAGGTAAGTAAGTGTAAGTAAGTGGCTATTATGGTAATGTTTTTCTTTGGATTGATTCTGAGCCATGTTACTAGGACTTCAACGTTGTTATCATAAGAGTATTTGTTATCTTTGTAGAAAATTGCAACCTTGCCTCCCTTCTTCTTGATCCTGTCTACCCTGTGTATGCAATAACCTTATGGGAGTATGTGTGGGTCTCTTATATGGGGTTATAGCCACATTTCTGTTGCTACAAGAATGTCCAGTGAGTATTGTGCAATGGTTAATGACTACATGAAAGTCTGATTTTGTTAACTAGGCTTCTAAGGTTCATGTTAAGAATGAGACTGTCTGTAGTTTTAATGTGAGGAAGGGATGGAATGGTAGCCATGATGGTATGTTGTGCAGTATGTGGCCCGGGATTGGGGTGTATATCACCACTATGGAGAATCTCTGATAATATACATGGTGGCTGGGGTTTGGGGTGTATATCACCACTACAGAGAATCTGTGATAATATACATGCATGTTTGTGTGACAGTTTGAGAGTATGTGAAGGTGTTTGCAGAAGTGGTTAGTGGTATTGCTGACAACTACATGTTTGAAGTGGAAGTATGCAACAGGTGTGTGATTGTAGAGTTGGGAGGAGATGGTACTGTAGTAGAGTGAGGTGTGGAAGGCATTAGTATAATATGGTGTGGGGATATGGACATGTTGTATCTGTAGGTGAGTGTAGGACGTCAGATAATATGCAGATAGCAGTAGGGTATAGAGTGTGGGCAGGAGAAAGAGCATGGTGTGTATTCTTTTTAAAATCTAGGTTACCTGGACAGTGTGATGAAGATATAGGCAAAGAGTGGTGTTGGTGTAGTTTGGTGGTAGTAGACAGTTGCAATTAAGTTGTGTGAGAGGATGGAAGAGTGTTACAAATAGTGTACTGGTTAATTGAAATACACTGGCTAAATATATATATATATATATATATATATATATATATATATATGTGGGTTCTGCTACCTTTTTCAAATGCTGATTTGGTCATCTGTTTAGCTGACACCATTTGGTCAAGTAAACAAATAACCAACACTTCTCAACAAAAGTAATAGATCGGACAATTCTCAAAGTTGGCAAATTTGCCCTTTCCCCAAGAACAGTGCAAACTCAGAATTAGTATATATACTTAGCAGGAGGTATGGAGGTTCAGACTCCCACAATGGGGGTGTAGGGGTGATTGTTCTCCTGCAAAAACTACCCACTTTTTTAGAGTTTGCATGCTCGGAGCATGCATGTTGAGCAGTGTCCTGCTATTAGTTATTTCACAGTTAGTGTATATGTATATACACACATATATACGATGATTTATGATCGACTGAGCAGTTGGTTGAGAGGTGATTCCTGGGGTTGGGGAATATGCTGTTACCCAGTGTTTGTGCAACCTCAATGTTATTATATATAATTATATATAATTAGCAGGGGTGATATTTAAATTTTTTTTGGTTTTCAATTTTGCATGCATTGAGGCTGTTTGTCGGGTCATGAGTAGTTGTTTGTCAATGTCAGCATTTTCAACATGAATATGTCAGTGTGTAGAGTATCAACTTTGGGTGTATTCAGTGTTTCCTACTACACCAATATATATAATATACATATATATGTGTGTATGTATATATATATATATATATATATATATATATATATATATATATATATATATATATATATATATATATATATATATATATATATATATATATATATATATATATATACATATATATATATATATATATATATATATATATATATATATAGAGAGAGAGAGAGAGAGTGTTGTCTTAAATACACCAAACACTCAAATGTTGACATCACAGTATATTACATACATATATAGACACACATGGTTTACTTTGGTAAGGGCGAACCAAACCCCATCAAATGCATCAAATGATGGGATCATCAACCCATGTCCACGAAAACGACAGACTCGACTTCGATCTTGGAATGGGGGTGAGATTTGTACTGTGACAATGTCAGCTTCGACATTGTCACCGTTCGGCCTTCGGACTTTGACTGAAGTGGGTTCGACTGAGCCCACTTCGACCTTACCATAGTAAACCACACACACACACACACAGATATATATATATATATATATATATATATATATATATATATATATATATATATATATATATATATATATATATATATATATATATATATATATATATATATATATATATATATATATATATACATACATATACATATACATATACATATGTGCGTGTGTATTTGTCTACATGTGTATACTAACTCTGAGGTAACTATATTCTGAGGATCCTGTTCATGAATCTTGGACTTCCAGTGAGCACAGATGGAAAAGATATATGTAAGGGAATACTGGCAAGGCATTTTTGTGTTATATTATGTGTTGTGCTGTGTTACATTATGCTGTGTTAGAACTACTTCTTGCTACTTTTCACAAAGAAGAGAAGGATAGGGTCCTATTGCACATAAACCCTGCCCAGTGTCATCGTTTTTCTTCAATTCCTGTCACTACCTCCTTATTAAATGGTATTTTGGCATTAAACAAAGGTGTCACACATTTGCTACAGAGTGCTGCTATGTACTTCTTAAGGACTTTCTTTAACTCCATGTTTGTGTCCCTACAAATCATTGGACACTTATTTTGTGGATGGGATCTAGTAAGCTGTGAAGACTTTAATCTGGACTTGTTTTCTAATGACAGTCATCATTTCTAGGAGGCTGTATTATGTGGATGTTAATAATTCATCTGAGTGTAATTTCCCAGAATATTTAATTAATACACTAAAATCCATTCTTCATCTGGAAGATGTTTAATGTATGTGATATTCAAATGTTAAGCAACAATATAGAGAAGCAGTAAGTTAAAATCCCCTTTTTATGTTTTATGGCCTTGATTTAATAAGCGATTGTTAAAGCCTTCTGTTGTACTTTATCTGCAGTCAGATATATGAATTATTTTCTATACACACATTTGAATCATGTCACCTTTTAGGTTCAGTATTGTAGGTGATAAATTTAGATGAATCATCCATTCAGTGGAACAAAGGGGCCCCATTCAAAGTATAAAGTATCTCTTTTATGTTGCCCACCCTCCCCTACCACAGCCTGCCTGCTATTTCACACCAGATCAACACAATTGCATATAAGAATTCTTTACATTTCACCAGTGGGTTAGTTAGCTATAAGAACTCTTCATCAATACCTAACTAAATTATATGAGACACATTCTTGTTGGAACCACTATGTCATAGAACTTGAAACAGACAGTATTATAATATAGGTTGAGATGTGACTAAACTGTAGATTTCTGATGACTCTTGAGTTGGTTTCTGACTGTTTGATGAGGAAATATTTCACAAAATTATAATGAGTAAGACCAGTTCCATGAAATGGCACCTAACAATTAGGTGATAAATTAATTTGAGGTTGTGTAACATCTGGGTGGTGATTTATCACTGTGACAAAGCAGAAGTTCTTTAAGACTCCAAGAGCAAAATAAGTTATTTCTTACATTTATTTCATTGAAATGCACTTCTTAACACATATAACTGTGCTATTCTTTTTTTTTTTTTTGGTTATAGAGTTTGTTAATTGTTGCTTAGATCTCTGTTGAAACTGTTGTCTCACTGTTCTGAGAGACTGATCTGCAAATATACAGAGCGGAGTACATTTTTTTGGTTTTAAAGTTTGTACTGTTAGTTGTTGCTTAGATCTCTGTTGAAACTGTTTTGTCTCACCCACCCTCCCTATTTTTGGTTTGTAGTTAAATTTGGTGGCTTTTGCAGTTGCCTGCCCCACTGTAGATTTGATCTGGGACACTCCCCCATTCCCATCTCTTTACCACATTCTACCTAATAAACTCTTTCTGCACTTGCTTTTAGTCCTTTTTAATTTGATTGCATTTTTTAAACTGTGTTTGGTCTAATATTGCTACATACTCATGTGCTAGCTTGCACTGCATGTGGATTGTTTTTACTACTGTATTTGCTACTTTTCTGTAAAAAAAAAAAACTGTAAGCCTGTTTCCAACTTTCCTGTAACTAGTGTTCCAGATACAGATTTGCTGTATCCAGGACTGTATGTAAGCTTATGAGCCCCCCAAGCCTTTCTGTGTTGGAGGGAAGCCTTCTAGCTTATCAGTGGGAGTGGCAAGCACTAGATAACCTGTCTACCACATAAGGAGTGGTTCTGGCCCAGAAATTGTAGCTATTGGCCGTTTGGACAATCTTCCATCTCTCACCTTTCTGATTTGAAAGCCTGCATTTGCACTTGTTTCTGTCCTGTAACTCGTCTAGTGCAGATACAGATTCTTAGTTTTAGCACTTAAATTTGCTTATTCATGCTCAGCACTTGTTCAGAACTTGTAAGCACTAAATAAGATACTAATTACTATAGCACTCAATCTTCCTCATTACCTAAAGGAAAACAGTTTTTGTACTTACTTTTCTCACTTGCTTAGAGGAAAACACCTCTTGTACTCACTTTCCTCACTTATCTAGAGGAAAATAGTTTTTTTATTCAGGCATGTCCAAGGGTCAGCTCCCAGTGTTCTCTCATGTCTAGCTGATGAATCTGGGTATCTTGAGGCAATGTAGAAATTGCCTCATGTGCACAGACAACCCTCTCCTCCTACCACCCAACACTACAACCTGTGAGAGATGCACTTATCTAGCCAAACTGGAGGTAAAGCTCTCTCCAACCAAGACTGAACTTGAAAGTCATGAGGAGAAGGTAACCATTTGCACCACACCACACTCATCACATAGTCTCACTAAATCTACTCCACAAAAATCCACACATAGTAACAAAAACATTCGCGGAGGCTCTCAATAATAATCTGTCTAAGCAACAGAGACCTCCAAAGCAGAAACGCAAGCAACCTCCATCCCCCAACACAACCCAAATGACACATAGCCCACAGACTCAGTGTGCCACTCAACTACAGCCAATAAGACAAAATAACGTACCCAGCACACTAGTCATAAGTGACTCTATAGTCAGGCACACTGATGTCCCACTCACCAGGCTAAACAAGGAGAAGGTTACTGTCAGCTGCCAGTCGGGTGCCAGGATCTGCCACATAACCCATGCACTCAGGTCACTCCACGACAAGTACAAATATAACTGTCATTGTCCATGTTGGCGTGAATAACTTGAGATGTACCTCCCTGGACTACATGAAAAGAGACATGGAAGAGCTCTCCGATCTTGTAGCCCAGGCAGGTATGACCCTATCCCTGAGTAGCATTCTGCCATCGTCCAGAATGATACCACAGTACAAGGACAAAATGATTAACTTCAACAATTGGCTAAGCTTCTGGTGTCATTCTAAGGGGATCCAGTATCTGTCTGCTTGGGATGACATGGTCGACAGACCACAATGCTTTGCCACAGATGGCCTGCACCTGTCCCCCCTGGGATTCCGGATACTGGCTAAGGCTCTTGCTGCCCTATAGTGCCTTTTTTAGGCAGGGTTCAAATAACAAATTCACCACCATAACAGGAAGAGGCAAGCAAAAACTAAGGGTAATGCTACTCAATGCTAGAAGTCTAAATCTCAAAATGCACTCACTCGAGGCACTCCTTAAAATGGAGAACACTGATATCTGTGCAGTGACTGAGACCTGGTTCAAGGCTCCAGAGAGCACCCCTGCACTACCAGGCTATAACTCATACCACACTTTTCGGCCATGTAACCTGAACCGAGACACCAAAAGTGGAGGTGTGTCCATAGTCATTAAGGACATCCACACCTCCAGGCTAGTTGCTCAGCATAATGCATCCAAGGTTATCTAAGTGCAACTAACTCTGGGCAAAACTGCAATTCAAATTGTAGCTTGCTACAGATCCCCCACCATGCCCCAGGATTCCCACTCCTCTTTTCTCGATGTACTGGAAAATATCAGGGTTCAACCAAATGCCCTAATAATGGACGACTTCAACTACCCCACCATTAACTGTGAAAACTAGTCGTGTACCAACTCCTTAGCTCAACGCTTTCTGGAATTCATAAACTCCAATGCCCTAGATCAACTTTCCCACAATATCCTAGACCTAGTCATTACCAACATGAGTGACCGGTGTTCCCCACCTGAAGTCAAATCCTCGTTGGTCCAATCCGGCCATAAGCTTATCACCCTTGATATCCACATCCCGCCCCCACCCCCCATTAAGGAAACCACAGTAAAACGTTTCTCCAAAGCCAACTTCATGCTTCTTAAGACAGAAGTGGTGAACTTCATGACACCCATGCAGATGGACAATACAGTTACAACTGCTGAATCCTACACAAATGCACTCTATAAGCACTTACACGAGTGCATGGATCGTGCTATCACAAACAGAACCAAGATGCTATCCTCCAAAAAAAGGAAGCCAGTTTGGTGGTCCCCTGCCATAAACAAACTATACAACAGAAGGAAGAAACTGTTGCAAAAGAGAGTAAAATCCCATGAGTGGAGGAATTCCCTGGTCAGCCTCAGTAAGAAGCTGAGATCCCTTATAAGATCCTCCAAAGCTAGCTACGAAAACAAAATCACCACTAAATTTAAGGACAACCACAAAGCATTCTATAGCTATGTCAAGAATCTAGATGGCAACACCCAGATCTGCTCTGAGTTACAGCACAAAGGCACGAAAATTACAAAACCAACTGATATTGCCAACATCCTGGCAGTTAGGTTCAGTGCTAACTTTACCCCCCTCTCACCCCCTAAAGGGCCCACATCTATACAGGAAGAATGCAGAGTCCCTGTAATCACAAGTACGCAGGTAAAAGCTGCACTCTCTAAAGCCAAAAACACAGCATCCATGGGACCGGACAACATCCCAGACTGCGTTTTACATGAACTTCAGAACGAACTGGCTCCCCACTTAAGCCTCATGTTCAGTAATAGTCTTGCATCAGGCTTTGTGCCCACTGAATGGCGCACAGCAACAGTTATCCCACTCCACAAAGGTGAAGCTACCACTGATCCCGGGAACTATCGACCTATTAGCCTGACGTGCCTGGTCTCCAAGGCCATGGAACATATCATCATGGAACTCATAAACAAAGACACTGGTAAGCTCCAAACTCTGGATCCCACCCAGTTTGGGTTTGTGAAAGGCAGATCATGCCTCCTGAACCTGATCAACTTCTTTGAGGCAGTCACCAAAGCCGTGGATGAGGGTAAGGTGGTTCACACAGCCTATCTTAAGGCTTTTGACACCATCCCCCATTCTGGATTTATAGCTAAACTCACTAAACTTGGTATAAATCCCTATGTCACAAGATGGGTTGCCAAATGGCTCACTGACAGAACCCACACTGTAAAAGTTGCAGACTCCAAATCTGACCTCAAAGCAGTGACAAGTGGAGTACCACAGGGTTCCATCCTGGGACCTCTCCTGTTTGGTATCTACTTCTCTGAAGTACAGGCTAACACAGAAGGTCTCTGGCTAATGAAGTTCGCAGATGACTGTAAACTAGGAGCCATAGTCAAGTCCCCAAATGATGTGGACGTCCTACAGAAGGGCCTCACTGAGACAGATGCCTGGTGTCAGAGCCATGGCCTCAAGCTCAATGCTAAAAAGTGCAGTGTCATCCCCTTTGGTAAAAACTCTGTACCCATGAACTACCACATAGGCAGAAATGTACTTAACACCGAATGCGTGATAAGAGACCTTGGGACCCAGGTGGACAGTAGTCTCTCCTTTGATAGTCACATCACCACAGTAGTCAGGAAGTCCTTCTACATGGCACACCTCATCATAAAAGGGTTCTCATCCAGGAAAAAATAGGTCATTGTTCCCCTCTATTCGACACCCATTAGACCCATTATAGTGTACAATGCCCCTTTTGGAATGTACCTCACAAGACATCTGCAGCAGCTGGAAAGGCCACAGAAGTACCTCACAAAGAGGATTACTGGCCTCAAACAAATGCCCTACACTGACCGCCTCAAAAAACTCCAGCTTTACGCCGTAGCATATCGCCTACTCTGAGGTGATCTCTGCCTAACATATAAAGCTTTGTCAAACCTAGAGCTGTTGGACATGCTACACCTAAAGAAATCCCAATCCCTCCAAGCTACATGTTCTAGGGACCTAAACCTTGTCACCACAATAAACAGGACACACTGGAGGGATAGATTCCTGTCCCAGAGACTTCCTATACTCTGGAACAAGCTACCCATCTATGTCAAGCAAAGTTCTTCATTAGCACTCTTCAAGAAAAATCTTGATGAGTGGATGGGAAATAGGAAATACACCCCGGGGATCACTTCTGTGTCTCTGCTCAACAGTGGCACAGGAAAATATCTTTCTTGGGTGGCGTAAGCCATGGAACCTTGTTGGCTAGGCTTACGTAGGCCCTTGGGCCGATAGTCTAGTACCTACCTATGAACCTATACAGCTAATCTACTACATGTTGCACTATTACAAAGCTTTTTATACTATTACATTGCATTTGTGTACTGTTTATACTGGTTTAATTGTATTTTTCATTGCTAGATAGTGTTTCATTACTTTAATTGCATTTCTATTGAATTACTTAACTGTAAACTGCTATTTCATACTGAGAGTTGTATTTTCTGTTTACGTGTGCTCTATCTGTGCTCTTCTGTGCATTTTTTTGTGAGGTTTCTGTATTCTAGTTAGGTAGCATAGTCTGGATAGAGGCCTGCTGTTATCCAGGCCTGTTTTTTTGTTTGTTGAGTTTCCTCTGTTTCTGGCAGCCATCTTTTGCTGATAGTGTCTTGTCTTCTCTGTTAGTGAGAGTAACAGGGTTGCCTGACCTTTTCTAGCACAAGTGATTGGTTGAAAGAGCAGAGGCTAGCAGGACTGGGTAGTAATTCGAGCTTCTAGATTCTTCCATTTTTTCTGACATTTAAACCCTATGTCTGCAGGGGGCTGTGCTTGTTTTTACCAAGCTGTGGTGTGGTGAGTCATCACTATGACAAAGCAGAAATTCCCTAAGACTCCAAGAGCTGAATACGTTTTTTTTTACATTTATTTCATTGAATTGCACTTCTTAACACTTATAATTGTGCTATACAGCTAATCTACTACATTTTGCACTGTTATAAAGCTGTTTTTACTGTTTCACTGTATTTGTGTACTGTTTTATACTGTTTTAACCTCAAAAAAATCCAAGTAAAAGTAAAAAAAAAAATCACAAATCCAAAAAAACATGACACAAGGTTCTTCTTCAAAATAAGGCAACAACACCAGCTTCAAGAAAAGCTATATAAGCGCTTTCATTCCTTTATTTCACCATAAAAACAGAACTTCTTCAGATACAAAAAGGGTTTATTAGGAATTTTAGCAGGGATTGTGTACAAATGTTTAAAACTGTATAACTTGTATAGTTTAAAACTTTACAACTTATATATTACAAATTAGTATTTTGAAAGGTTTAGTTTCAAATGAAGGGCATTATGTGTAGTTGGATTTTTTGTATTACTATTAATGTAAAGGTGTTATTGTTTTTAACAAGGACATGCAATTTGAAGTTTGATCACATGACTTTATGTGGTATTTAAATGGAAGGAAATGTATTTTTTGTTTCTGATGAAGTTCCGTTTTTATGGTGGAATAAAGGAACAAAAGTGCTTATACAGCCTTTCTTGAAGCTGGTGTTGCTTTAACCTCCACAAAGGTGGACCATCCAAAGAACTTACAAACTACCATCTCATAGCCATCCTTTCTCCCCTTGCAAAAATACTAGAAAAGTACATTCACAAGCAACCCCTCAACCACCTCCTCACTCACAGCCTATTATCCAGTTCCCAGCATGGATTTAGACCTGAGCATAGTACCAGCACTGCCCTGCTATCATTCACCAATACCATTCATCAACTGTTAAATGAAGGACAACTTGTCTCCTCTGTCTTTCTCTATATGTCCAAAGATTTTGACACTGTTTCCCACCAGCTACTACTAAACAAACTTTCATCCTATGGTCTAGAGTCCATATTCCTGTCCTGGTTCAAGAGCTGTCTTTCCAATCATCAGCAAGCTAATACATGGGAAAACAATCTTTCCCCCTTCTCCCCATTTTTGTAGGAGTACCTCAAGGCTCCATACTTGGCCATCTCCTTTTTAGCATATTTACAAATGATCTAAACTCTGCTACTAATCATGCCTCCATTGTCCGATATGCTGATGAGTCTACACTTATCTGCTCAGCCCCATCTCCCCAAGATGTTCAAACAAAAATGCAATCTTCCTTCCAAAACATAGAAAAACACCTCATGGAACATCAACTTATTCTAAACCCAAACAAAACCAAGATAATAGTCTCCAGTAATAAGAAATCCAATCCTAGCCAGTCTCCACTCTCAATCCTCTCTTCCAATGGCACCAAGTTAGTTCCCACTAGCAAAGCTAAACTACTAGGTGTCACAATTATTGAACATCTAAAATTTGACAAACATATTTCACTGACAATCAAAAAAGTGCATACCAAATAAGGTGCCCTCTACAGGACAAAGCCATTCCTAACCCACAGTGTTATCCTGGCCATTGCCCAGTCTCACCTGCTCTCGACTATACTGTATGGCTCTCACATTTCCACCATTCTGCGTAAGACTGACCTCAATAATCTAGAAGCTTGCTACAACAGAATAGCCACATTTGCAACCAGTCACTCAAACAGAACTCACCATTGCTTGGCTCTCTCTCAACTAAACTGGCTCAAACTGCCTAATCTCCTATCCTTCAATCAACTCACCATAGTCCATAAAGTTGTCCACCAACCTGACAAACTCCCTGCTCTTGCTAGCCTAGTACAACCAAGCCGCAATGTCAGGCCCCTCAGATTATCAGAAAAAACTCTTGCTACAAGTTACCCATTCCCACAATCTTCATGGTGACTCCCTATACTCACACATGTTGGCCAAGCTATGGAACACACTTCCTCACCCCATCACAAAAAACCCAAACTGCCATGAGTTCACAAAACTCCTAAAAGAATGCTTAGTAAATCATTGGCTCTGCTCCTGCCATAATCCAGGCTATTAACACCCTACCACTCCTTACCTTTCCACCCTCCCACAATATCAGCCCTTGTTACATCCTCTTGAGCCTACTGTTATCATCTGCCAGTTAACTGCAAGCTTCCATCATACCTTTGCTCTCAACTAGACATCCAATAATGTAGGAGAACAGTCTGTTAATACATGTTTTCTTTTATGTATACACTATATTTTAACTAGCAGTAACTGTTTGCTGTAATTTCAATCCTTTCTCCCTAGCCAGATACTGCCTTTCTGTCCAGTTAAAGTCTAATGCTTTAAATGTATGAGTCTGAACCATGACCATGTTATAACTTAGTTGTAATTTAGCTTTCTAGCTACTGCTGTATCACCTGTAATACATATTGTACTTAACTTCTTATTTGTTAAATGTTGGAGCTTTTCTCCCTGGGTCTCGACTGAAAACGGGCTCCTGGCCAAGTCAGACACCACCTGGTCAACAAATGAAATAAATAAATAAATAAATAAATAAATAAAACTGTATTTTTCATTGCTAGATAGTGTTTCATTACTGTAATTGCATTTTTATTGAATTACTTAAGTGTAAACTGCTTTTTCATACTGAGAGTTGTATTTTCTGTTTGTGAGTGCTCTATCTGTGCTTTTCTGTGCATTTTTTGTGAGGTTTCTGTGTTCTAGTCAGGTAGCATAGTCTGGATAGAGGCCTGTTGTTATCCAAGCCTGGTTGTTTTGTTTGTTGAGTTTCCTGTGCTTTTGGGAGCCATCTTCTGCTGATAGTGTCTTGTCTTCCCTGTTAGTGAGAGTAACAGCCTGACCTTCTCTAGCATGAGTGATTGGTTGAAAGTGCAGGGGCTAGCAGGACTGGGTGGTAATTCGAGCTTCTAGATTATTTCATCTTTTCTGGTATTTAAACCCTGTGTCTGCAGGGGGCTGTGCTTGTTTTTACCATGCTGTGGAGTGGTGGGTGATTCATCACTTTGACAAAGCAGAAATTCCCTAAGACCCCAAGAGCAGAATAAGTTTTTTCTTACATTTATTTCATTGAATTGCACTTTTTAATGCTTATAAACTACATTTTGCACTGTTATAGAGCTTTATTGACTGTTTCCCTGCATTTGTGTACTGTGTTATACTGTTTTAACTGTATTTTGTATTGCTAGATAGTGTTTCATTACTGTAATTGCTTTTTTATTGAATTACTTAACTGTAAACTGCTTTTTCATATGGAGCATTGTATTTTCTGTTTGTGAGCAGCTAGTAGCTGTAGTATAGTTTCCCACCCTCTCTCCATGTCAGTGTACTGTTGTTACTGCAAATTTAATCTGGGGCACTCCTCCCAGTCTAGTGTCATTAGGTTATGCTACCTAATATGGAGAGAACATTTGAGAAGGCCAACCCACTTAGTTTCTTAACCGTGAATTATATTCTGTTCCTCCTTTCTCCCTTTCCACTTTATACAAAAAAAAAACACTTTGCTGGAATCTACCATTGCTAGAATCTCCTTGTGTTCAGACTGAGTGTGCTTTTCTGACAATCTGGAAATATAGAGCTGATAAGAATAATTTTTGGCACTTTTTAACTGTTCAGAGTTCTGCACTCTCTTACCTTTTGCTTGACTGAATTATTTATATATTTGCTGGCATTGTTTTCTGATATTTTAAGTACCTCCATTTTGATTTTTTTCCTAATTTACTCCTTTCTGCACATTTTTAGTCATTTTTAATTTAATTGCATTTATTTAAACTGTATTTGCTTTAATATTGCTACACACTCAAGTGTGCTATCTTGTACTGCATTTGAATTGTTTTTACTGCTGTTTTAGCTTCTTTTATGTAAAAAAAAAGTTCTAAGCTTGTTTCCCACCTTTCCTGTAACTAGCCTAGTCCAGGTACAGATTTGCTGTATCCAGGACTGTTTGTAAGCTTCTGAGCCCCCCAAGCCTTTCTGTGTTGGAGGGAAGCCTTCTAGCTTATCAGTGGGAGTGGTAAGCAATAGGTAGCCTATCTATCACAAGAGGAGTGGTTTCTGTCCCAGAAATTGTAGTTTATTGGCCATTTGGGCAGTTTTTCCACCCCCTTCAACTTTCTGGTTTAAAAGCCCATATTTGTGTTTGTTTCCTGCCTTTCCCATAACTAGCCTGGTCTTGATACAGATCTGCTGTATCCAGGACTGTTTGTAAGCTTCTGAGCCCCCCCCCCCTAAGCATTTCTGTGTTGGAGGGAAGCCTCTAGCTTATCAGTGGGAGTAGTAAGCACTAGGTAGCCTATCTTCCACAAGAGGAGTAGTTTCTGGCCCAGAAATTATAGTTTATTGAATGTTTGGGCAGTTTTTCCATACCTTTCAACTTTCTGGTTTAAAAGCCCATGTTTGGGTGGGTTTGTGCTTGTTTAAGCTCCTCTCAGTGATGCTGAGCTGAGGTAAACTATTACTGGTGCCAGAAAGTCTGCTCTTCAGTTTTTTTCCTTAGATCTTGCTAGTTCTTTCTCTCTTGCACTTCACGTAGCCTAATCGCATTGTACATCAACAGGTTTTTGTAGCAATTATTATAGCACACCAAAGAGCCATTAGCACTAGTTGTTCTTCACAGAAACAGCTCGAGTACTTAGTAGTTATAACCACCCCCTCCTGCCATGACTAAAGGGCAGTTCCCTGTGCTTTCCTATTAACCTGGTGCACTTGGGCAACTGCCTCATGTACACAGACAACCCTCTCCTCTTACCTCCCAACACTCAGACTTGTGAGAGATGCACTTATATCACCAAATTGGAAGCTATGCACTCTCCATCCAAGACTGGACTAGCTGTTCAAGAGGAGAAGGTCAACACCTGCACCACACTACACCACATAGAGCACATAGCCCTCCAGAACACCCACTATAACAGCTTTCACATAAAACACAAACCACAGACCTACCTTCGTGGAGGCATTCAATAGAAATTTACCCAAACAGCAGAGACCTCTAAGACAGAAACGTACTCGACTACCACAACACAGCACAAAACACAGAACACATAGCTCAACTACACAGTGTGCCCCTTAACCTAAGCCCCTATTGCTAAACACCTTTCCCTATACACTAATCATAGGTCACTCAATATGGAAGCACACAGATGTCCCATTCACTAGGTTGAATAAGGAAAAGGTAACAGTCAGTTGTCTATCAGGTGCCAGAATCCGACACATAACACACGCACTCAGGTCACTGCACTGCAAGTACAAGTATGACTCTGTCATTGTCCATGTGGGTGTGAATGACATGAGATGCACCTCCCTGGGCTACATGAAAAGAGACATGGTGGAGCTCTCAGATTATGTGGCCCAGGTAGGTATGACACTATCTCTGAGCAGTATCCTACCATCACCAAGAATGACACCAAAGTACAAACAAAAAATGATTGACTTCAACAACTGGCTAAGTTTCTGGTGTCATTCTAAGGGGATCCAGTATCTGTTTGCTTGGGATGACATGACTGACAGAACTCGATGTTTTGCCAGAGATGGCCTGCATCTGTCACCCATGGGTTTCTGGGGGCTGGCTAAAGCTGTTGCCACCCCTATAGTGCCTTTTTAGGCGTTTACCTCTGTAACAGCTATAAATAAATGCCACCTGTGGGTCATGCTGCTCAATGCTAGAAGTCTGAATCTCAGGATGCACTTGCTCGAAGCACTCCTCAAAATAGAAAACATTGACATTTCTGCTGTAACAGAGACCTGGTTTAAAGTATCAGAAAGGACACCTGTGCTACCTGGCTATAACTCATTCCACACCTTTCGGCCCAGAAACATGGACCAAAGCTCCAAAGACACTGGTGTCTCCATATTCATAAAGGATATGCACACCTCCAGACTAGTAGCCCAGCATAATGCATCTAGATACTTCAGGTACAACTAACATTGGGTAAGACTGTGATCCAGGTCATAGCCTGCTATAGGTCCCCAACCATGTTCCTAGATTCTCACTCCTCATTTCTAAGCACCCTGGAATCTATCAAGGTCCAACCCAACACTCTAAAACTAGGAGACATTAACTACCCCTCCATCAACTGGGAAAACTACTCAAGCACCAATACATTGGCCCACCGCTTCCTGGAATTCATCAGTTCCAATGCCCTGGACCAGCTCATTCTGATCCCTACTAGAGGAAGCAACATTCTTGACCTGGTTATTACTAACATGGGTGACCATTGCTCTACACCAATCGTCAGTCCATCCCTGGTCAGAGCCGACCATAATCTAATCACCATGGAAATCCACATTTCACCCACACCCCCTGCAAAGGTAACCACCTTGAAAAACTTCTTCAAAGCTGACTTTGGACTCCTAAAAACAGAGGTGGCTAACTTCACGGCACCCATGCCAATAGAAAATAGTTGCATGACTGCTGAATCATGCACCAGTGCATTATACAAATATGTACATAAATGCATGGAACTAGCCATACCCAACAGAACTAAGACGCTTTCCTCCAAAAAAAAGGAAGCCAATCTGGTGGTCCCCTGCCATAAATAAACTCTACAACAGAAGGAAGAAACTGTTGCAGAAAAAGGTGAAGTCCCAAGACTGGAAAAACTCCCTTATTAGCCTTAACAAAAAGATCCCTCATCAAATCCTCTTAAGCCAGCTATGAAGGCAGAATTGCAGCAGACACTAAAAACAATCACAAAGCCTTTTATAGTTATATCAAGAACCTCCATGGGAATACCTAGATTTGCTCTGAGTTAGTGCACAATGGTACCTCCTATATTGAGTCAGCAGATATTGCCAACATACTGGCCGACAGATTCAGTGCCAACTTTACCTCCCCAAAGGACTAATCACAATACCAGAAGAATGTCAGGCACCCAGCATTACTGCAGCCCAGGTTAAAGCTGCATTGTCCAAGGCCAAGAATACAGCTTCCATGGGACCCAATAACATCCCTGGCTGTGTTCTACATGAACTACAAAGTGAACTGACACCTCATCTGTGTGCCCTGTTCAGACACAGCCTCACCTCAGGCTTTGTCCCTACTGAATGGCACACTGCTACATTCATTCCTCTCCATAAAAGAGGAGCGACTTCAGACCCTGGGAATTATCACTCCATTAGCCTGATGAGTCTGATATGTAAAGCTATGGAGCGCATCATCATGGACCTGATTAACAAAGATATAGGAAATCTCCAAACTCTGGACCCCACGCAGTTTGGCTTTGTGAAAGGGAGATCATGCCTGTTCAACCTGGTTGACTTCTTTGAGTCAGTCACCAGGGCTGTGGATGAAGGTAAGGCAGTGCATATAGCCTGCCTCAATCTGGCCAAGGTCTTAGATACCATTCCTCACTCGGGAATTATTGATAAACTCGCCAAACTAGGCATCAACTCCTATATCACTAGGTGGGTTGCAAATTGGCTCACAGATGGAGCACACAGTGTGAAAGTAGCGAATTCCAAGTCAGACTGCTGAGCAGTCATGAGGGTAGTGCCACAGGGATTGGTCCTGGGGCCCTCTCCTGTTCGGCATCTACTTCTCAGAAGTCCAGGCCAACACAAAGGGACTCTGGTTGACCAAGTTCGCAGATGACTGCAAGCTGGGAGCCATTATTAACTCCCCAAGTGATGCAGACATCCTACAGAAAAGCCTCACTGAGACCAATGACTGGTGTTAAACCATGGCCTTAAGCTTAATGCCAAAAAATCAGTCATCATCCCCTTTGGTAAAAAACTCAGTTCCCACTAACTATCACATCGATGGAAGCCCACTGAACACTGAATGCATTATAAGAGATCTGGGGACGCAGGTTGACAGCAACCTCTCCTTCAACCACCACATTGCCACTGTGGTCAGAAAGTCCTTCTATGTGGCACATCTCATTACCAAGGGTTTTGCATCCAGGAAGAAAGAGGTCATTGTCTCTCCTACTCTTCCCTCATTAGACCAATCATTGACAATAATGCCCCATTTGGCATGTACCTCACTAGACGAGGCCACAGAAGTACCTCATGAAGAGTATCCTAGGCATTAAACACATGTCCTACACGGACAAACTCAAAAGATTCCAGCTATTCTCGGTCTCATATCGCCTACTTAGAGACTATCTCTGCTTGACTTCCAAAGCCATGTCTGACCCAGCTCTGTTAGAAATGCTATATCTAAAGAAATCTCAATCCCTCCACACCACATGCTCCAGAGACATCAGCCTCATTACCACAATCTACAGAACATGCTGGAGGGACAGGTTCCTCACCCAGAGACTGCCCATACTCTGGAATAGACTTCCTATACATGTCAAGCAGAGCACCTCACTGTCCCTCTTCAAGAGAAGTCTTGATGAGTGAATGGGTAATAGAAAGCTCACCCTGGGGATCACTCTAGTGGCTCTACTTGATAGAGGCACTGGGAACTAATGTTGGGCAGCATGATGCCAGGGCACTTCTATGAGAAAGGCTTGTAAAGGCTCCAGGGCCATTAGCCAAGTACACACCTATGAACCTATTAAGGGGATTGGGGAAGAGTCTGTCCCCAGTATAACCAGTTTTTCAAATAGTTGTCGCATAACTGGATTTGTATGATACAGGTTAAACTTGCTTGAAATGAATTCCACATACATTTCCCCACTGTTTACACAAAAGAGACAGGTTACTTATGAATATCATAATTGTACAGCTTGTAGATGCATCAGTGAAGGACCTTACATTTTTCTATCACATTCTGCTTACATTTTGTGGGCAAAAATTAAATACACCTGTAATACCAAAGGTGTTATATACATATCTCTCTATTCAGGGTGCCCAAACTTCTATGTGGTTATGACCACTAGAAGCTTGGGCAAAAGGATAAAAGAACATTGCTATGCTATTAAGACTAAAGACACTGGAAATGCTCTTTATAGACACTTAAACAATTGTTTACAATTCAAAAAGTTTTTGTTTACTGTGGTGGAATCAGTTCCGGAAAACTAGAGGGGTGGCAACTATAAAACTGTTGTTGAAAGAAGAGAAACTTGTTGGCAAATACAATTAGCTCCTGTCAACTCCCCTAGGCTAAATGACCACATTAACCTAAAGTGTTTTTTCAAAGAACACAGACTTGCTATCACTTAAAGGGTTAATACAACTAAAAATTTGTTTTAAATTTTTGTTTAAATTATTAATGGTTTTTATTCTTATTGGATGGAATGGTTTTAACTTGGAGTATATAAAGGCTTGTTTTGTGTTTTTTAACATTCATGATAAAGTCTGAGGACGAAAGCGGATATTAAACTAAGAATACGCTAGAAACATTGGTCTTTTCTGGCTTGCATTCAGGTGCTTTGGTTTTGTTTTATATTAATGTTGATATATTCCTAGTCCAGCTTTGCTTCAGTTTTTATTTTATTTTTGGTTACAGGTCTAAAGAAAGGTGAGTCAGTGAGGTGAGCCATAACCATCAAAGGCAGCTACTGTGAAAATAAATTTTCTTTTGCAGAAAATCTGAACATAAAACAATTATCAAAGAAAAAGTTTGCCCTAAACTATTTTCATCCATTTATATAATACTCAGTGATTAAAGTGTAAATAAGTACACAAATGGTTAAGCTACATTATCTGAATACCGAACAAACAGCATTATTGACTCTGAAAGCTGCATTCGTTTAACTATCACCATCTACCTGCCTGCATTATGAAGCTGGTGCCAAATTCACAGCTACATAATAATAATAATAATAATAATAATAATAATAATAATAATAATAATAATAATAATAACTGGCATACACTAAAAATTAAATTTTCATGGTTAATCTGAATACTGTCTGTACATACCCACGTTATAAATTCAATGTATGTATACTTCACATTTGCATAATCAAAGTACAACTGTCATTCATCTGCAACATAGTAAAAGCAGTACTAGGAAACCCAATGAATGCAGAAGATAAACAATACAAATCTTTTTGCAACTTCTTTGCAGGGTTTTTGTCACCCTTGATCCATATAATGAAATATATGAATTCTGAAGTCAAATAGCATTGGAGAAATGGGACTTAACTTTTTTCCAAGCTTGCGTCATCCCACAGATTGAACATACTGTGAGCTTCCATCTAGTGACTATATTAATTCAACCAGCTATACCTTGATATTCATACTGTTGAGAATATGAAGGTAATGCAAAATATGTCATACATAACACAGCCATCTCCAGTCATGTACAAAGGTATTTATATATTAAGGAGTTCATTCATGCAGTCAATTTAATTAAAGAAAGGTAAGAAATATAATTTTAAACAATTCTATTGTGTTAGCCTTTTCAGCTATTTACCCGTTTGAGCTTAGATTTTATGGGTAAATCACACAATTCATGGATAAAGCCAGCATCACTAATTATCAGTAGCGATTATTAGCATACTTTGTCAGAAGGAGAAACCACATCAGCAATTTATAAATTTTGCATTATTCATTATGTATAAACTTATTTCAGCATTTATAGTAGTAATGAAACAGTAGAATTATAAATTATACAACTAAGTTGTATTATCAACTTAGTTGTATAACTTCAAGCAGAGGCATCTGGAACATCAGAAACTGGACAGATTATACCTTTTCAGACTAGAAGTAATAGGGAACCACAATGGGCTATTCCAAAATATCAAGGTTAACTGACTGTTTGATAAGTAACGTTTCAATAAAGTTATAATGAGTGAGAAAATTCCATGAGTTAAAAACAACAAATGATTAGCTGTCTCCTGCTACTTGTTATTCTTACTTAGTACTGTATCTGTTTTAGAGCTTCTTATTTATAATCCTGTATAGATCTGTAAAATGTCTTATATATATAGCTATGTCTAATATTACTTGTTGGAACTTTTCTCCCCGGGTCTCCACTGAAAACGGGCTCCTTAGCACAGTCAGACATCACCCGGTTAACAAATGCTATAAACAAATAAATAAATTCAATCACAAATACAGCATTGAAATCATTGCGTTCTTCATTATGTCTGAAGTGTTACTTGTGTAGGCTGCCTTGCTCCATTCAAACAAATAGCTCACAAAAAGCTGGCCACACACAGCACTTTTGTTCTGTTGTAATTTAATTATGGTACTCAAACTGGTGTATTCAGTATCATTATTAAGAACGTTAAATGGAAGAAAATGACTTTAACTGAACAAGAAATGGAAAAAAAGCTGCATTTCTTGTTCAGCTGAAAAGATTGTCTCATTTAATTCTGCCTTTTACTCTTAAATCAAGACAATTGCTGTCTAGTCTGCTGGTAGTCAGGATTATGGCACTTAATTAATGGACTACAAAGAGGTGTTAATGAGTTAAGGCCATCTGAATAAATATTGCAGAATGAACTTGAGAAAAATAACTAAATGTTAAAGGCTCAGCAGTGTGAGATTAAAGAACTTTAAACAGGAAAAGTATGGAAAGGAATACAAATAGAAGCTGTTTTATTATGTGAGACCAGAGATAATGATAAGAAAATTGAGATTTTTGAGATGAACAAGTAAAGTGATTCTAAATTGATTTTCACTGTGCTACATATTGTACTGAATTTATTTCAAGGCTTTGTGGAAATGATGGGGTGCAGAGAATTCTGAAAAAGGCCAAAACTCATAGACAAATTGAATAGTATCTAACACGGACGTGCACTGGAATCTATAACTCATACTTCTCAGCTGTTGCGATTTAAGCATAGTGTTATGATTTTAACCCTCAGATTTAGGCATAGCATTATGATTTTAACCCTCAGAATTTAGGCATAGCATTATGATTTTAACCCTCAGATTTAGGCATAGCGTTATAATTTTAACCCTCAGATTAGGCATAGCATTATGATTTTAGCCCTCAGAATTTAGGCATAGCATTATGATTTTAACCCTCAGATTTAGGCATAGCGTTATGATTTTAACCCTCAGAATTTAGGCATAGCATTATGATTTTAACCCTCAGATTTAGGCATAGCGTTATGATTTTAACCCTCAGATTTAGGCATAGTGTTATGATTTTGACCCTCAGATTTAGCCTTGCCCCTCCTAGATTTATGATGTTCCTCATAACGTCAGACCTCTTTGTGGAAAAGTACTTTATCACATACATAAACTAAGCCTGTACAAAGATTCTGTACCACTAACTATATAGGCTCTAATATACAAAGACCATCCATTATGAAAAATACCAATGTGATCCTCTTTCTGACCCTTTGCTATGATTTTTGTAAAGGTCAGTATTATGATTTTCTAAGCCCCATCTTGCTCTGCAGTGTAATAAGACCAGATGCATAGAAATGTATGAAAATGTTGATATAGTGACATGCAAATGAAACTGGGTAGGGAAATGAAATCCTAATGAGATTCAAATGTGTGTGTGATGAACATAGCTGTGGTTCATAAGTATATTTGAAGGAAATTTCACACTAACATGTGCCTAACTGTAAAAAAAAGCATATTTAAAATTTCAGAGTTGATGATAGTGAGGATACTTGGAGTATCACTAGTCATGCCTGCAGCATACTGTCATTCTTAATGTCACAGGTTCTTACGCCCAAGATGGCATCTGGCAGCAAGGAATATCACTGTTATTGTATCATTGATCAAGCGATCATTGTTGGCTGCAGAGTTGATCTGAAGATTGTACAGGCCTTGGTTGATAAGCATCACACACCCACACAATTGATAAGAATATTTGGCTTTTCCACACTTGTAAAGAACCAAGGTGTGTATAACATTCTCTATACTAGCCAGAGGGACCTTTCAGTGGCAAAATGTAGACACCTTAGGTATTTCACAGGCCTCTGCCTCTAGAGGACTCAACATGTTCCCTAACATTATATTTCTACATCATGAGGATCCTGTGTTTTTGGAGAACACAGCAGGAGACAGTTAACACCATGCATGCCTTCTATGACATCACCCAGCTGTCTGAGGTATTGAGCATCACCGATTGCACACATGTAACAATGAAGGCCCCACCTGGTCCCCATTCACAAATATTTGTGAACAGGAAGGGCTACCATTGCAAGAACTGCTAGGTAATGTCTAATTTGTGGAATCACAACCATCATATCTGCACAGCACCCAGGCAGTTCGCATATATGGCACACATCTCAACTCTATCACAGCTTACTACATTGTGAAATCATATAGGTCCTTTTGGTTAATAAGTCCAGGTGCTTTGGCTGAAGTTTGTGTATATGGTCTCATTTATGTGTGTTTTAAGCTCCCCCCTGACTCATATTGATACTTCTTTGCAAGTTTTTGCTTATTTCCTGCTGCACTCCTGACTTATGATGCCCACACTGAACTCCCAGATTGTGGCTGAACTCCAGTGTATCACTGCAAATGTATTTTATTTTTTTATTTTCATTTGGTGACCTGTATAGTGTGAGTGAGTTCAAAGTCTTTGATGAGAAAAGCTCCACATTTAAGTAAGACAAATTGTATTACAAATAAAAAGTTAAGTAATACTTACATGTGAAAAGTAGAATAATATGTCTATACATATTTACAAATACAGTTTAAATATCATCTGCAGTCATGTTTCTTGTTTCTCAGTGAATGCTATTAATGTTTTACACAGTGTAATGTTGAATAAAAAGCATAAACAAAGCACTATAGAAGTGATAAGGTTAAAGGTATAGTTAGTGTTAGTTTATGTGAGATTTAGATTTTATGTGGTAAAGGGGTTGTAGTGATAAGAAGAAAAGGATGATTAATGTATAGTTTCATCAGTATTAGTAACTGGTAGTACAACTAAGTAGGCAATATTATTGGCCTTCTCAAATCCCACTTCTTATAAGATCATAGAGTAGTTCAAGGCTAACTGCTCTTGTGGGTTATTTTAAGCCTAGCCAGTTACCCCACATGAGAATCAAACCCTACATCTTGTGTTTGCAAGATAAACACCTTAACCATTATGCCAATCTTCCACTTTTCTGTCACAACATGTCAGGCAGAGCACTCTTCTATGATCATGCAACAGGTTGCAAGATGTTCTCAGCATATTGCATGCTGACAAGATTGTGGTGAGACAGTATCATCCTTCATCTGTGCAGTCACCGCAGAGACAGTGATGGGCACAATATATGGCAGCACAGGTCAAGGAGTGACAGCTAGTCCAGACTTCTGGACGCTGACAATCACAGAGTGACAGTTCATTGTTAGAATAAACATGAAACATACAGTTTTAATATCAGGTTATTCTGTTTAGGCCATGGTTAAGCCACATGGTTCATTAGATATTACTACATTTATCACACAGGAGGGAAGGTAGAGTGGATCACACTCACCTTCATGTGCACAGGTGGCTAGACACACAATGATATATCACTGTATGAGGGAAAACCAAGCACCGGGCAGCTCTTGAATGAAACCAACAAATTTATTGAACCAAAAAAAACACAACGTAAAACGCTTAGCGAAACACTACGTTTTTCTTCCTTATAACAGACTTCATCAGACAACACAGAACAAATCCAAAACTTATATATATATTCTGGCAATAATTCAAATCATCCAATAAAATTCCATCTCATGAATATATATTCCGATTGCAAAATATAATATAATATAATGACTAACTAGTTAATTAAAACCTTTTCTTGCTACTATAAACAAAGCTTGAAATTTCATAGAAATCACAAACATTGAACTTCAAAACTGTATATAGATGTATTGTATGTATTTTATATATTACATTTATATATTTAGTTTATTTAGATTCATTCACTGTTCACATTTTCATGTCATTTCCATCTTGGCCACTGGATGGGAGCATTGCTCAAGTTTTTAATATACAGTGTTAAGTTTATTTCGTTGGTTCATACCCCTTAGTGTTTAAATACAAGATAAATATATATATTTTTAGTTAACATTTACAATCAGCTTAACATCTATATACAGTTTTGAAGTTCAATGTTTGTGATTTATATGAAATTTCAAGCTTTGTTTATGGTAGCAAGAAAAGGTTTTAATTAACTAGTTATTCATTATATTATATTACATTTTGCAATCGGAATATATATTCATGAGATGGAATTTTATTGGATGATTTGAATTATTGCCAGCATATATATATGTTTTGGATTTGTTCTGTGTTGTCTGATGAAGTCTGTTATAAGGACGAAAAACGCGGTGTTTCGCTAAGCGTTCACGTTGTGTTTTTTTTTGCTTCAATAAATTTGTTGGTTTCATTCAAGAGCTGCCCGGTGCTTGGTTTTTCCTCATACAGTGCTATTTGTTGATTACTTGTTTTGGTTTCGCACTGTTCCTCAATTTTTGCTTACACAATGATATATGTCCATCCACACACACTGGTTGGGAAGCAATTCTCAGCAGGAATAGATGGGAATCTTGAGCTGATAGGTATTCAACAAAGACAATTTTCTCCTGCAATGGTGAGGTGCTGCCAATATGTCATTGTGGCCTGAACTGGAGATAAAAGTCTCAAGACAATGACTATTCTGTATCATAAACATTTATTTTTCTCACAGGGGAGTGATGGGGTGTGGTGCCACAATGAGACTGTGACCTGTATCACTGTGCTGACTTGTTGCAATAGGATTTGGGGTTCCCCATTCATACAGGGATGGCATGACACTGTGAGTCAGTGACCTTGATGTAGTCTGCTGCTGATGCGTCCTTCAAATGGAGACTGAATGTTTTGGTTGTCCACAGCAAGAGATGCCAGAGTGTAGTATATGTCATGCAGGTGAGGTTTGTGTACTCAGTTATGGTTTTCTCGCATAGCCAACCCTAGTATGTACTGTGTCTCACTTCACACCACACTGCCAGTGTAAGAAATTATGGTGGCAAAAGCACTGCTCCACACAGAGGTATAGAAGGAAATAGTGTATGACACCACAGACCGCATTAGACTAGTGTGACTGTAACCCTGGATTCTGAGTCCACACAGATGTCATGCAACATAGCAATCAGCTCCATGCTGGACTAGGTTGCAACAGATAGTATCTGGGTGATACTGTGGCACATCTGTTGGTTGACATGTATGGATGACAGTATGATGGGGCCAGCTGTGACATATGACAGCATCAAGTACCACTACAAAGTTGTGAAATGCCACTTCAGACACTGTGTGTTCATTCACTGCCATTGTCACAGTGGAAGCATCATTTAAATCAGTGTCTACTTTAGATTGATGAAAAGTCCAAATGTTGAACGCTCACATGAGCGTAAATGCAAGAAGTCGATGTTTATTCTTTTGGATCACAGTACAGTGAAGATCAGGATATTTGCCCTTTCCTCGCTGTAGTGCGATCTCAGTGTTGGAATATATAGGGGGGTGAATAGCGATTTCGAATTTCTAAATTTACGCTCATGTGAGCATTCGACATTTTGAGTTTTCATTTATATAATATAGACCCTTCAAATCAGTGGGGACTACTTTCTCCTAATAAGCACACTGAGCACTTACACTGCACAGCCTCAGGGACATCGATGAGTGAGGCTACGCCTTCAGCCTGTACTGTAGGGTGATGCCCACCTAGAATGAAGAAAGACAATGCCACTGTATCATCATACTATGACTAAAGTATCTGTGTCTCATCATCTACCCCAATTTATGTCCCAACATCAACTTGTTGTCCTGCCCTAGCCTGTACAAATGTCACTGTAGTATTGTTCCTCTGTGAATATACAATAAAAGACATGCAGGAGTGATTATAAG
The DNA here is from genome assembly GCF_019279795.1 of Protopterus annectens. Lineage (NCBI taxonomy): Eukaryota > Metazoa > Chordata > Ceratodontiformes > Protopteridae > Protopterus > Protopterus annectens. The sequence continues at coordinate 718,140,293 of NC_056751.1, read as the reverse complement.
TATTCTGTGCCAAAACCATGTCCCCATGTTGTGCACTCTAAGGGTGTCTATTCAAAAAATACCATACAATCCCTACCCACTTCTGATAGTATCCTGACATGACTGGATACCCAATAGTCCCATAATAGAACATAGGTAACATATGCAATGGTCAGCCTATAGACTCTGTGTGTGTAATGTTACTGTATATAAATCTGCCAAACAAGGTACTAGCCAGGTTTATTATGAACCAGGATTCGTGGAGTAGCCCTTTCTGAAAGCAGTGTCCACTTCCATGGGTTTGATGCCAGCACAATTGTCCCCTCCTTGCACAGATGCCAAAAACTCCTCTGGCTCTGTCAGTCTGCATGGCCTGCAATACAAAATGGTGGCATGCCCTTTGAATATTGCAAATTTCTACTTGTTTGTGCAAAAGAGAGAAATTAGGTCAGGTTACAGAAATGTCTATGGATTACATTATTTTTGTTTTTATGCAAATCAGATGAACTGAAATTACTTCATTTTCAGAGGAGGTTCAGCAAAATGTTGACATCAGCTAGTGCCCACTAGAGAACACCTGCATGATGGTGAAGGAGAGCAAGATTGTGCTCTGTTTCCTTTGTGGCCATTTCAGGAAGCACCTACTGGACTCCTACAATGGTGCTTCCAAGAAATGTAATATCTAGTAAGATTGGGCTGAGGAATCACCCATAGTCACAGCTATCACTAGGACAAGGAAATATTACAAACATCATTATGATAACCTGCAGTACAATAACCCTAATGAGCTCTGTGCATGGGAAGTGGAAATTAGGCAACATTGACCCAAATGGTATAGCAAGTGGACAGCATTGCATTATTCCACTTCATCCCATTTTATATTTAAGACTTGTTAACTGGCAAGTATTTGTCAAGGGCAGCTTAGGAAACATGATACTGTCAGTATCATCCATATAGGTGGAAATGGTGGAAACATTTAATATATTCCAACACCTAGACTTTACGTGGTGCTTCTGCAGCAACTTATTCTGCATTGTGATTATGCTGCACCATTACACAGTGCCTGCATACTACCTGTTTTTTTCCCTGTGTGTAATTTTGCCATTTTCTGGTTAAGTATTATGTATATGCATAACACACACAACAGGCTGTTGCCTACAACCCAGCTAAGGACATATACATGACACTGTGACTTGCATATGTTTTTAGCATCTTAGCTAACATCTGTTATAATTTTCTGATGTGCCATTTCCCTTTCATTATGAACAAAACATGACAGAAATTGCACTGTCAACTGCAGGAGGAAGTTGACCCCTGCAGCCAGCCACAGTTAGTTCCATATAATGGTGATGATGTGTGCTTTAAATATATTCAAGTCAAATGTTATGATAGATTAATTTGTGGAAATCATCTCTCTGTATTTCCTCACTGCAGGTCTAGATGATAGATTTGCTCACCAGAAATCTCCAAAGCATCCCACCTCTGCTGAGGCTGTAGATGAGTACTATGAGGATGATGAGGCTGGGAATGCCTCACTGAAGGAGGGGGGGCATGACCGTTGACTGGCAGGTAGCCCACGTTCATTGCTCAGCCCCAAAAGGAACAGGTAGTGTAAAATGTGGCAAACTGGGCTGTAGTAAAGTGTATGATCTAGATGAAACACCTGCTAGACTACACTGCAGATTTGTTCACATAACCAGTCCCTTCCAATGAGCCACCAGTGGAAAGTATTACTTGTCAGATGATATATGTCTTGGATTTTAAAATGTAAATAGTTGTGTATTTAATTATCTTTATAGATTGAAGAACTGCTATCTTTTAATTATAATAAATTGTTTATGGTTGTTTATTTACAGACTCCTACAAAAGCAGCAATGTGCCATCAAGGAACAGAACTAAATGAGCGTTCTGCAATTTGTTTCAATAGGAAAGAAGGATTTTACTTGTGTTTACAATATTTTTAACCTCTGGCAAGTGTGCCACATCCAAACCAGTACTAATTTTCTTCTACTGATCACTGATATAGTACCCTTAGCTATATGGATTGTATTGTGCCAAGGATATAACAGCCAGTCAGCTTCCAAAGCTTCACGGCACTTTCCATTTGCCCAAACTGTCAAGCAGCTCAAGCTGAGGCAAGCTGGCTAAATAACAAGTTTGGGCACAAAACCCTTCAGAGCTTTACTGTCACTGAAGAATACTCTCTTCTGAGGCTCTTGAGGATCAACAGTTGACTTGTGCTTTCCTTATCTGGGCAGATAAGTTCCCTTTGGGGGGGGGACTTCCATTTTCTTATTTTTTACCGATGTTTTATTACTTTCTACTTCAGAAAAGTTTTTTTGACTAGGAGTATTGTGTTTTAATGTACTGTCTTGAGACTGTAACTTATTTTTAAATGGAGCATTTATTGTTTCTGTCATTTTAAAAGATGTATTATTTAGGTGATAAACCTTTTTTTGTGGAAAAATTGTGTTTATTTTAAGGTTGTGAGTCGGCCATATTGTTTGAAAGTGCTTTTTACTGTTTTTTTTTCTGTCATAAAAAGTAATTTTGTGGACTGGTGCTTTTACTGGCATTGTTGCTTGTACCATTTTCAACTTGACCATGTAATAGATTGTTACTCCTACGGTCGGTCCCTCTTCCAGCCACAAAAAGAAAAAGTTAAGCAAACAGCCTTTGTTATCACAGCAGGCTAGCAATTTGTCACAGCAGCAGGTGAGCTTTTTGTTGTACCTCAGACCACTCATCTTTTACTGCAGATCCCCCTGGTGTAACACCTACAGCCACTATGGACTGGGGGTTAGCCACATTCTTTGTGGCTGTTGGAGTCCCCTCAGTGGGCAAGAACCACTGTTGTTCGTCTTGGGAATGGAAACAGGGAAGGTTTCCCTGTGTCAGAATGCTGTGCCCATCCCTGGAGAAGCAGTGGCTGCCATTAGTAACATAGTTGGCCCCAGGTTTGCTGTCAAAAAGAAAATAAAAAAACAAGCATGTATTTACCCCTCCTCAAATTTCTATGGATAGTAGTTTACTGGGACTGCCTCAGGGTTTGATTCAGGCTATTGAGCCTTCTTGTAGAGGTTTCCAACAACAGAAAGAGGGATGCCTCCTTTCCTGAACAGATTCAAGATACTGAATTTGAACAGGAAGATACGAGGACATATTTAGGGTTATGTCCTCAGATTTCTGATTCAAATTCAGAGGAGAGCTCACTTTCTGAGTCTCCCTGTGGGGGTTTCCCTTTTGCTGAGATTTTGAGTGGGAGAACACTGAGGTTTCTTAGTCCCTCAAAAATAATATGCATTGTTACAGAAGGATTTTCCAGAACCTACACCCATTCCTCCTGTCATGTTTGTTGCAGAGGATGTGGGTCTTACTGCCAGCTATCCTTAAAAATGGAGACAAGATGTATAAAGTTCCTCAGTCTTTTAAATTTGTTGTACAGTATTCTCAAACTTGACCCAGCAGCTACAGCCTTAGCTGACTCCTCTGCTAAGCACTTACTTAAATCCAATCCTACTCTTTCAAATAGGAATGGGAAAATTATTGATAGGTATGGGAAAAAACTGTATACTTTGCAACTCTGAATTTCAGAATTTTAAATTGTCAGGTGAATAATTTTAAGTTTATTCTGACATATTGTGAAATTATGAACACATATTTTATCTGCAGTTTCTTCTTGTGAAGAAAAATCTACATTAAACAACTTAGTTTCTTCTGTTGCACAGGTCACTACTCATTGTTTGCAGTGTGTATATGACTGCAGACACTTCTTTCAGGGGTATGGCCACTGGTATGGTTTTAATGAGGTTTGCTTGGCTGTATTCTCAGAACCTTTCAGATGATGTTAAAAATTAAATTTTAAATTCTCCAGTGGATAGTTTGTGTTTAGACCCTCTGCAGTAGAGGTGATCAAAACATTTGATGAAAGGTGCAAGCTGATCCAGGGAATCTCTAAAATGTTTCAGCCCTCCTTTTCCAGATTGTCCAAGGGATTATCTTTCTCCTCATCCAATTACGGCAAAAAAAAAAAAAACATAATAAATACTTTCAACAGAATTCAGGTAAACAGATATTTAAGAAGAGGTGGCAAGGAGGTTCCAAGAAGACATCTCAAGCATACCTAAACTAGAGATGCTCCAACAAGTCTGAATTAAATTTGTGACCCCCCTCCCACCATGGTCCTCTTTCTCTTCTGGAAAGTCTTAATCTCCATTTTTTTCTATTTGGCAACATATTGTTTCGGACAAATGGTTTTTGAAAATTGTTCATCAGAGTTACTGATAGCACTGGGAAGAAATTCCTCCTTTCTGTAGGACATTCCTTATCTTGCAGATCAGACTTTGTTTCCACCTGTTCTTCATCACATGCTGTCTCAAGGAGTGATGGAACCAGTTCCACCTTCCCAGGTGAGGAAGGGGTTTTATTCAAGGATGCTCCTATTCCTAAAAAAGAAAATGCTTGGAGACCAGTTTTGGATCATTCTTTCCTAAATCTGTTTGTGATAGTGCCCAAATTCAAAATTATGTCACTTCACAACCTGTTGTCTTTCTTTTTCAAGATTTGTGGTAACATTAGACTTAAAAGATGTGTATCATAACATTCCTATTCATCCAAACTTCAGGTGTTTCATAAGGTTTTGTATGTCTAGATCACATTATCAGTTCCCTGCCTTACCCTTTGACCAGCTCCAATTATAGCTTATTGCAGGCTACTGGGTATCCACAATTGTTTTTCATTTAGACAACTTGCTTATCTTTGCAGAGTCTTCTTCAAAATGTCAAGAATCTCTTTGTTGGGTGAGACATTTCTTGCACAAGCTGGGATTCCAAGAAAACATTCAAAAGTCTTTCTTGACTTTCTCAACTAGGCACCTCAGTTCAAACAGCTTTTCTTCCACAGGAAAAATAGATCTTTATTTGCAGTCTTTATTTACATCTGTTTCCAAGGTTCTTCACTCATACTTCAGTCATTACAAGAGAATAGTTTAGGATTTTGGGTCTCATGGCATCTATGATTCTCATAATACCCCCTGGCAAGACTCTACATGAGAAAGATATGAAAGATATTTCAGACACCTTTCTCCACATGATAAAGGTATCTGAAATCTGTTTTGGTCCCAGCATCAACACCCTTTATCTTTTCAGATACCAATAGTGAGGTTTGTCAGAAGATAAATCACTTGGTGAAGACAACAGATATCCTTAAATCAAGTGCTCTCCTTCACCCTTCTCACTTCAAGTCAGTTGGTCAACACAGATGCTTCAGACTTTGCCTGGGGAGCAGTTTCAGGGGAGAAAAAATTGTAGAGAGTGTTGGCCACCAAGAACAGATGCAAGCACATAAACACACATGTACACACACACGCACACCCACACACACACACACACACACACACACACACACACACACACACACACACACACACACACACACACACACACATTTTATATATTCTGCATTTACTTATATAAACAGATGGTTTTGTTTCTAGTCTAAACAAGCGTTATTACTTTGCTGCCATTTTCTTAGACTTTTAATAGCATTTGATCTTTTCAAGCACGATATTATGTTTAACAAACTTTGTTTTATTGGACATCACACTAACACCCAGTTCTACCTCTCCAGATATCTATTCAGAAGGAAGCATGTGACATACCAGCAGTCTTCTTTGTCTTAGTTTTTTTTATCCAAATATTAGAGGTCTCCATGGTCAGCTTTTTAGATACTACTATTTTACATCTTTATTAATGTGGTGAACTAACATAGTTAAGGAGTAAGGCTCATTCCATGAGTTGAATATCCTCTCAATTATTTTTCCACCAGAAAAGAATAACAATTAAAAAAAATACAGTGGGGTTTCAGTAATATCAGATCTTGGACTGCAAAAAGTGAAAAATACTTGATAAAAAAAAGAAAAATAAATAAATAAAAGGATTCCTTTTTGCAATTAAAACAATTCTCCTTCCTTTACCATATAACCTCATCAGCCTGCAAAAATGTTATGGGAAATTCTGCTCCGGATGAGCAAGCAGGATACTGGAATTATCTTGGATCCATGTAATTAAGGACCTCTCCTATATGAATCACATCAAAATATAGTCAAAAAGCCATCCAGAAACCAGGAAGTTTATACAGAATCAAATCCTTTCTTACTGATGACACTAGCTCACTCAGCACTCATTTCAAAATAAGTAGATTGCATTATAATCTTGGGACACCTATCTAGTTACTTTAGTGTTGCCTATGTTATATACAAAAAAATATGTTCAAACAGAGAACACTTTATGACCAGTTGCATACATATTAAACTCCTATATTTTAATGTTTGTCATCATGTAACAACCATGTTAGCATGAGGCACAGTTACAAGAAATTTAAGATTTCCAAATCACAATCTTATCTGTATTCCAAAATCTAAAAATGTAGAATAAGGCTCTAAGTTCATTTTTACCAGCAAATGAAAATAATTTCACTGCACCCATAGGTCAGTGGATTGCGTAGCAAAATTCAAATATTCATCCATCTATCAATGTCTTCAAAACATAATTTTGTTTTTTAAACAACATTTTATTAATTTTAAAATAAAGATGGTATACAATTATTTAAATTTAAAGATGAATAGAAGAAAAACATAACTACTTACAAATATCCATAACAAAAATCAAACATAGAAAGCTAAATCATTAAAATGTATCAAGTAAATCACTTAAATCTGACCAAAATCTAAACTGGTGAGTAATATTCAAAGTTCTCATTTTGGCAGTTGATAATTCTTTTTACAGACATCTTTGCTAAATGAATGAATTCAGTGAAAGAAAGAGCAGTTTTACGTTTCCCAATTCTTTGTGACTATTTTTCATACTATAGCTAAAATGGGCCAAAGGAGAGGCACCTGCACCCTAGGAATGGAATCCAGAACTGGGGCATTAAATAAGATCAAAGAGATAGAAATGATATACACAAAGCTTGGGCAAAATGTCTAAATTCAACCCAAAAATGAGTTACTATTTTACAATCCAATATCATATGAAACCAATCTGCATTAGAGACTTCATTACACCTAAAACAATTACTTTTCCCATAGTCATATATTAAAGCCACTTTATGTGGAGTTAAAAAAGTTCTGTGAAGACATCTCCACATATATATTTTCCAATAAAGAGAAGTAGATTTTCCATAGATTTAAGAATTAAGCATTTATCTTCATCAGAAAAAGCCTCCTCATTAATCTTAGTTGAGTAATTCCAAAATAACGAATCTGTGGAACCAAACTTTTCTGTTATTATTTTATTGATATACATACGGTTTATTCTTATTTGAGTTACTATTGATTCTGAAAAAAAACTCAAGTATCTTTGGAATATATTTTGCTTGAAAATCCATGGAGATTTTGATTTTATCACTAACATGTTTTTACAATATTCTTTAGTCAACCAGTTATTACTTTCTAAGCAATGTCTTTCAAAAAGATAATCTATATTATGTCATTTATTTCTAATTAAGAATTGATGCCAAAGATTAAATTTGCATCTTTAAAGTCTGCCATTTTGTTTATATTAAACGTTCTCAAATACCCCATATTGAATTGAATGATTATTGAATAATCAGCAATGTATAAAAGAGTGAGGTAGAATGATAGACTGTATTCTGAAGAAGTTCGTAAGGACGAAACCTAGGTCAACAATAAAGCAGTGTTCGTGAAAAAGGTGGTTACAGAGTCTTTCCTGTGGCTTTTTGGAGTTGGTTAGTACCTGCAAGTTTTGGTTTGGAATCTGTTTGGAATCTGTTTCATCTCCTTATTGGCATCGGCCTCACCTTGCTTTTTACATCAAGTTACAGTTTAATTTTGGTTCCTGGTTATGGCGAGCGAGAGTGGTTCGGTAGATGTCGGGGGAATGTTACAGCATATTCAAGATACTTTGCAAGAACATTCGGTTCTTATACAACAATTGCTCACTAGAGATATGGTGAATTCCACGCAAACAGGGAACAGCTTGGGGTTCCCATTGACACAACCAACACCACCAACGGCACCTAATTCCAATACTCAAGGTAACATAGAATATGGTGAAAAAGAACAAATGGTAAAAGATGTAAGCAGTTGGAAAAATAACAAGTATAATTTTTCAAATGGTTCAACCAAACAAAATACCACAGTGGAAACTATATATAACATTAAACCTTTGGAAGACATGCTCAAAATATTTGAGAAAAAACTGTTCAAACTAAAACGTTTACAATTAGAAAACAGTTATTTACTGCGGAACATTGAATTGGGTATCATCCCCAAAGGCTTACGGCTTTGGAGGTACCCGAACGGTTGTGCTAACAACAAGAACATGATTCAAGATTTACATGCATTATTTGACAATTGCGGTACTCGATTGATGGAGATTATAGTAAAATACAATGACATTCAAATCTCAGAATTATTCACTCAGTTAGAAGAACTCAATAGTAATATATCTCAAGACCTTCTATTTGAAAAAGTTTATGAACAGTATGCATTTATCACAACAGACGTAACCAAATGCTGTGATAACATTTTCCGGAAGAAAAGTAATAAAATCCAACGAGACCTTCAAACATATGCAAAACACCAAGCATATCCTAAATCAGCGAATCCAGGTAATAGCAACTATAGCAACGGTCAAACACAACAACAGTCGACCAATATGGATGACGTCAATCCGCCGCTTGAGGGTGATGACGATGACATCCGCACAGAAGGCGAGGAAAACACGGAAGAAGGCGGAAGATGGTCGGATCGGTTAAGGAATCAAAGTGAAGCGCATAATCAGCGAGAATTTCAAAAGACAGGTGCTAGACCCAAACAGACTTTTTTGGGACTAACTGCGGGCAAAAAACGGAGAAATTAAATCGCATCAACGATGAAGAAGCGAGAGCACAGACAGCAAGGGGTGTTATTCCAACACCATATGTACTTTCTTCAATGGTGGATTTAGAACAACAACATCACACTATGAGTAAGTCTCGTACAAACTTTAAAGATATATCTGCCTGTATACAGGATAATTGCAACAATTTTACGTCTTCTTCTGATGATTATGTATTTGATATGAATGTGATATATGATGATAGTAATGTACAAGAATACAATAACAGTTGTTGTTTTAATACTCAATTGTTTCAAGCACAAAATAACAATGAGCATGATAATATACTACTAGAATTAAGTACGTATCAATATAATGAAGAAAACTTAAGCAATGATGGGTATAATGGAAAAGATAAAAATGAAGATGGGCATGTAACAGCAAGTTTAGATTATCAGAACTATTTAGTTAACTTTTGTATAAATCAAAATCCAGATAATTACATTACACAAAGTGATAATAATATGCAACTACATGATGTAGATATATCAGTATGTTCAAATCTGAATACTACAACAGAACATAATGTGCAATTTTTATGTAATCCAAGTGTTATAATGAATACAAAGAAAGATTACAAAATATATAATTATTCTTCCAAGGACATTACAGCAGCACATGCAGATTTATTTTCAAAAGGACTTAATTTTGTCCCATGTATTAAAGGCAATATGGTACAATCTATATTAGATTTAAAGTTATTTTCTAGAAAATTAAATTTAAAGGTATACTTCAATAACAACATTGAATGTCAAGCTGGGGAAAATAATATGTTCACGAAACCAAGTCTATTCAATCCACCCATGAATGATGAAATTATGTATTTTGAAAGGAGAACTGAATATGACATAAGACAATTTTATAAAAAATACAAATATAACAAATATGTCAACATTACAACAACTGAAAAACAGCTTCTTAAAGATATACAAAATGATCCAACATTAAGAGTCATGAGACCCGACAAAGGTAATGGTATAGTCATATTGGATTATAACGATTATAGCCTATATATGACTAACATGTTAATGAGTAAAACATATGTAGAAATAAGTAGAAACCAAGTACATATAGCATATAAAAGAATTGAAACAATGTTAGAAGATATGTTATACCAAGGGGGTATCACTGAAACAGAATATAATTTTTTGAAAAATGAATATCCAGTAATCAGTGGTATCTTCGGAATACCAAAAATACACAAAGGCCTTGATAACTTGGATTTCAGGCCTATAGTAGATGGAAATAGAAGTGTCACATGTAATATAAGTAAATATTTGGATCATTTCTTTAAGGAAAGCATGAAATCTTTCAGTTATATTACAAAAGACTCATGGGATTTTTTGAGTAGACTTAACCATATAACTATGAAAAAAGAATATGTTTTCATTACAATAGACGTAGTAAATTTATTTACTACAATACCCCATGATGTAGGCCTATTATGGCTGGAAGAACAACTTTTTTTGACAAAACTATATGAACAAGATCAAATTAATATATTAATAAATTTAATGGAAATAGTACTGAATAATAATTATATATTCTTCGAAGGTAGCTATTTTCAACAAATCAGTGGGGTAGCCATGGGGGCACCTTGTGCCCCCATGTATGCAAATTTAATAATGAGCTATTGGGAACAAAACTATTTATTTACAACAGAGTTTCGTGAACATCTTATCATGTATACCAGATATTTGGACGATATTTTTATCATATGGAATCCAAATAATAATATAAATATATTGGATACATTCTTACAGTATATCAATAATACAGTAAAATTTCTGAAGTTCACATATAATGTCCAAGAAAATAATATTAATTACCTGGATGTAGATATAACACATGATAAACAAACAAACATGTTGAACACAAAAATACATAGAAAACCTACATTTTCAAATGCGTACTTGCATTTTGATAGCTGGCACCCTGGCCATCAGAAAAAAGCCATTATTAAGGGGCAGATGGTCAGGGCAGCCAGAATGGTCAGCGAAGAAGTTGATTTCTTAGAAGAAATGAAATGCATCATGCAATTATTCATGAATAGGGGATACCCAGAACAATTTTGTGTTCAAATATATGAAGAAGTAATAAATAAAAGAAAAAATGGAATATATATGGCAATTTTAAAAACTGGTGCAATATCAATCAATAATGAAGATATAATAGATGAACAATCTTATAATAACATCCCATTATATATCATTAAATTTGATGATTGTTCCAAAGATATAGAACACATTATTAAGAGAAATTGGGATTTCTTTGTCAATGATAAAATTGGGAGACAAATATTTTTTGGAATAATAAAATTTGTATATAAGAAGAGTCCTTCCTTTAAAAACATATTAGAAAACAAAAGAAATACTGGAAAATATATAAGTGCAAGAAAAGGAAATTTTAGATGTGGAACATGTAGGACATGTAGTTATATTCATGAAACAGGTACTAACATTATGATTAATGAATGTAACATAAAAATATATGGGCATTATAATTGTCAAACAATGAATATAGTATACATAGCCCTGTGTCAACAATGTAAGGCGTTTTACGTGGGAAAAACGAAAAGAAAATTTAGAGAACGAATTAAAGAACATTTATTAGATATTCAGCATCAGAAAAATAGTAATGCTTTAGCAAGACACATTATGGAATACAAAGATCATACCTTTAAATTTATGGTTGTAACTCAAATTAAACAAGACTTACAAGGAAGGACTACCATATATCACTTGGATATGGAAGAATTAAAATGGCAAATATTACTTAATTCATGTAGACCTCCGGGTATAAATGAATATATGACTATAATGCCAGTATTAAAATTAAATAGAATATATAATACATGATATACAATACCAACTATATACATTGTATTATATTTACATTTTATACATATTAAAAACAAAACAACAAGATCAAATTATTGGAATAAATTATGAACATATATAATATTATGAATTTAATAATCAATAAGTTGCAATCTATATATATATATAATAATACACACACATCAATTGTATTAAATAAGATATATGCACATCAAATACTCCATTGTAATATAGTCAAGTCAATTGATAACAACTATATACACTAGTAGTATATATATATATATATATATATATTTATCATAATTTATACATAGATTTCATGGTACATAAAATATCCATATAGGAACACTTAACAACATATAGGTTCCAATAAGTATATTTATGATAGTACATATATAGAACATTATTATCACATATAGGATCAATACATCATTCATAATGATTTTTTGGCATATTTGGTAGAATAAGCATATACATAATTTACAAATTGATTATTTGGATACCTTGAAAGTTAATTTTAAGTATATAACTGTACAAATTATTTTGTTAAAGTGCATATGAGGTAGTAATGTATTAATATGTGTTGTATTTAAATGACAAAGTTTTAAACAATGCCATTTCCCTTTTAAGAATGTATGGCGGGAAATTAGGTTAATAATTGAATGATTATTGAATAATCAGCAATGTATAAAAGAGTGAGGTAGAATGATAGACTGTATTCTGAAGAAGTTCGTAAGGACGAAACCTAGGTCAACAATAAAGCAGTGTTCGTGAAAAAGGTGGTTACAGAGTCTTTCCTGTGGCTTTTTGGAGTTGGTTAGTACCTGCAAGTTTTGGTTTGGAATCTGTTTGGAATCTGTTTCATCTCCTTATTGGCATCGGCCTCACCTTGCTTTTTACATCAACCCAAAAATGAGTTACTATTTTACAATCCAATATCATATGAAACCAATCTGCATTAGAGACTTCATTACACCTAAAACAATTACTTTTCCCATAGTCATATATTAAAGCCACTTTATGTGGAGTTAAAAAAGTTCTGTGAAGACATCTCCACATATATATTTTCCAATAAAGAGAAGTAGATTTTCCCGCAGATTTAAGAATTAAGCATTTATCTTCATCAGAAAAAGCCTCCTCATTAATCTTAGTTGAGTAATTCCAAAATAACGAATCTGTGGAACCAAACTTTTCTGTTATTATTTTATTGATATACATATGGTTTATTCTTATTTGAGTTACTATTGATTCTGAAAAAAAAACTCAAGTATCTTTGGAATATATTTTGCTTGAAAATCCATGGAGATTTTGATTTTATCACTAACATGTTTTTACAATATTCTTTAGTCAACCAGTTATTACTTTCTAAGCAATGTCTTTCAAAAAGATAATCTATATTATGTCATTTATTTCTAATTAAGAATTGATGCCAAAGATTAAATTTGCATCTTTAAAGTCTGCCATTTTGTTTATATTAAACGTTCTCAAATACCCCATAGTATTTGATACAGAGAACAATAAAACGATAGATTTTAACTATATAATTAGAATTCATGAATCGTTTAAAAATGTATAAGGATGTAATCAGTGAAAGGAGATGAATAGTATTTTTTCTTTTTGTTTAAACATAAGTCTTTCAAGAGCCAGCAAAATTTATTAATTCAAAATTTAGAGAAAGATTCTGCAACATAGCTGTTATTATTTATTAATCTTTTATGAATATATTTCCAGGTCGATTGGTAAGAGGAATTTAACCATAGAAATATTAAATTAAGAATTATGGATTTGGCATATAATTCAACATTTGGAAAACTTAATCCACGTTCTTGCCAACTTTTAACATGCCAATCAAAGGATATTACTGGTTTATTGGGGAACCAGAGAAAATTAAGAAAAGTAGAATTTAATTTCTTAAAGACTTTTTAGGAGGGAGAATAATTAGTGTTTGTAGATAGAAAAGTATTTTTAGTAGGATTATTATTTTTTATTAAAGTAAGTCTATCCTCCACTGTAAAAATGTTCCAATTAATAATTAATTTAGTAACAATCCCAGGGGTTCAATAAAGCCTACATGGAGCATTTTTCCATGTAAAAATTGTATAGCAGCTATACCATGGAATATGGCTGCTGAGTGATCCAGTAAACAAGGCTGGGGATGTACACAAGCCTCCCAGCACTATTCTTACATAGACACCACTGAATAATGCTAATTACCTCATTTGCTGGTGAAAACCATGCAAATGAGGTGAATTAGTGATTCAGTAAACAGATAGGATTCATGCCAGAACAATGTTCACTGCAGAAATGTATTTGGTTACAAACCATGTACATTTCTAAAAAAATCAAAACTGATGCATGACAGCTCAAAGTAAAGCATGTATTATGACTGTTAGGAAGGCCAATGGCCAAAACTATGGCCATTGGCATGGAAAACAGTTGCAAAATTATAAAAATAAAAGTTAATTTTTTGGCCAATTTCGGCCATTTAAGTGTAGAGCAGCGGCATGCAAACGAGATTATGCAGAAAATAAAAAAATGTGCAAAGACAATTTTAAGTGAAATCTATTTTGCCATTATAGTGGGTAGCATGCAGAACTAAAACAGTAACAGGTAACACTGGTAGCTAAGGGAATAGGCTCCATTGTAGTGGTGTAACAAGGGACTAAGGCAGTGGGGAATGCAAATGAGCTAAATTTATTGAATAGCAAAATGGGAGACCATTGTCTGCATGCAACTAACCATGTAGGAGCTATAATGCGATTGTGTAAGCAGGATAAGCAGCTGACATGAAAAGGGCATGTGTTATGCATGGTGTAAGCACATTGGAGCTCCATGGCTTCCATTTGAGCTTAGCTAAGCACAGCTAAGCAAGGGGGTGTGTCTGGGGCTGTACTGACCTATTCCATGAAATGAGGAGCATGTTCGTGTCCAAGGAAGGGGCACTTCTGCTTAAAAGTGTTTACTTTAGCTAAATGGGTTTGTGAGGCATGCAAACAAGGGACTTAAAGAGAAAAAAAAAAAACAGAAAGAGCAGAACTGTTTACATTTGGGCAGCGGGTTTGCATGGCATGCCGTGGGGCTTAAAAGGAGAAGAAATGGGAAGGGGAGAAAATAGGAAATAGTAGAATAGAGGCAATCAAGTACAAATAATATACCTGGAAGGTGGAATGTATCATAGTCAGCCAATCTCACAGGCAGCATCTGCAGTACACCACTATAAACTATGCAAACACCTTTCAGTTAGTTTTTCCCCACAAACTCTCCACCATTGGTGTACACACTCTGGGGAATTTTAACTGAAAAAATTGACAAAATGTTAGGGGCAGCTGTCACTTTGATGCATCGGTATATGCTAGAGGCTGAGGTTGGTGAGGAGGATAATGCTGACAACCGCCCCAGACTGAGGAGGAGGAGAAGACTGTTCAGACCCAGGGTAACTTACCAGGGGCTACATGATCTGGAGATACTAAGAGTGCTACAGGGTGGACAGGGACATACTTCAGCAACTCATTGAGCTGTGCCAGCCTCACTTCAGACCCAGAGCCAACAGAGGGAAACCCATTCCAGTGGATACCAAGGTATGTGTAGCCTTAATAATACTAGCTACAGGTACTTTCCAAAGACTTACTGGGACATCATGGGGGTCTCACAGGCTTCTGCATCCAGGGTACTCCGCCAGTTCCTAGATGCCATGCTATCACATGCTGGTGAGCACATTTACCTCCCCAGCACCCCTGGGGAGAGGGCCAGCAATATTTGTCTCTTCCACCATGTAGAAGACTATCCAGAGGTACTGGGTGCCATAGACTGTACGCATATCCACATCAAAGGACCACCCAGTGAACAGGGTAGGGTCTACTTAAACATTAAGAGCTTTCACTCCATCAACTGCCAAGTCATGTGCAATGCCCAGGGCATTATCATTAATGTGTGTGCTGGCAGCCCTGGAAGCTATCACGACTCCCACATCTGGCATTCCTCACAGCTGTACCAGGGATTTGTCAGAAGGGACATCCCATATGGCCATCTGGTGTGGGATGTTGGCTACGCACTGGAGTTGTGGATGATGACACACATGCACACACACACACACACACACACACACACACACACACACACACACACACACACACACACACACACACACACACACACACACACACACACACACACACCATAATGAGAAACACACACAAACTAGAATCATTATAGAGCATGTTTGGGATGCTCAAGTCATGGTTCTGCTGCCTTGACATATCTGGTGGAGCCCTGCATTAATCTCCAGTCACATGTGCACACATGTTCATAGTATGTGCCATGCTACACAACATTATCCTGTGGAAACAGCTGCGACAAGAACAGCATGGAGAAGGGCCATACACCCCCCCCCACCATTGGTAAGGTCCCCACAGGCACAGAGGGACTCAGAGGAGGAATCCCCTGAGCCTGCTCCTGTAAGCAGATGGAGGCATGCCCAGTAAGCCTAGGCCTTAGCAAAATTCAATACATAGCACACACACTGACATTGTAGCCACCCAGGGACTGACACCTCTCTCCGACTCACACACACAGTAAAATGGATGCCACACACATCACACTACCTGTACCTTACCATGTATAGGCAGTGTTCTGGGTGCATCTGACAGAGTCAGCCCTCAAGCATAGTCCTCACAACTGCTGCAGGCACAAGGTAAGCCAGTCTTCTTAACAATAATTGAATGGATTAGTATGTTCTGGTAGCATATCTATGGTATCGCTGCATGCATGCAAGGGAATGGGGTGGCCTACTGGGATAGCAGCAGAAACCTGACAGCTATGTGGGACAAAAAGAAATGTTTGCCCAATACTGGCTTCCCCACACTATGCAGTAGTATCCAAGATGACAAATCCCACTGCAGTATATGCGGGGGGCCAACTAACATAGGTCACATGCATGGATGTCAATGTGGGGGTCCCATACTCACTCCTCAGACTCACCCAGCAAGTCAGCCATAGAAAACCATAAAGGAATGTCTAGCAAAAGCCCACAAATGGCGACAATGATGAAATACCCCCCTACAGACTTACACAGTGATATCACAGCAGGCCTTGCATTTGTAGTAAGGCACTGAAGGGTAAGAAGTCTGAAACTCAAATGTATGCCATTACAATCTAACCTGTGGTCTTTAGTGATATGCTTCTATTCTCCAAGACAGAGCACAATATTATGCTAAATGGAACCAAAATGTAAAGCAAATATCACCACAGTCAGTGCAAATGTGTACAGATGACAGGTGTGCCCTCCCCTCACATCCATATTCCCATAGAAATGCAGTAACATGTAAGTTTGTAGGGTAATAGCAGCACAGCACACACTGCCAGGGCTGCCCCAATCAACATGATAACTTGTTGCATGTCCACAATATACAGGGGTCAATGAGCTATGTATATGTGTGGTTAATACTGTCAGGATGTGGCCAGCACTTAATCCTGGCTGTTGTGTCTTAGTGGCCTAGGTTGACAGGGCCATGTTCCAAGAACTGCAGTGCCAACTATTTTGCATGTCAGCTACACCTATGGTAGGAGTTGTACACACTGTCCCGATGTCAATATATGTTACTGCTGGAAAGTTGGACAAGTCACACATATGGACAGTACACAGGTCTGAGTAACCTACACAGTGCCTACCATACCTCTGAACTGTACAGACCTTTTGCAGAATGTCCAGAGGTTTGCTTCATATTTGTTGTCTCATTATCATGAAATAGTGGTTGTCTGGCAAATCACTGGCAAATCATGAAAGACTAAAGTCAGAAAACAATGACAGATTGTAGTGTCTCAGACTTCATACCCTATAGAAAAATGCATGCTAATGCAAAATCTGTTATTGCATTACCTGTCTAGGTTTGTAAGGCCAACAGTTAAAATAGTCCTTATATTTAGGAATTTGTCCCCCAATTACTTAATGCTTTGTCCAGATGTCTGGCTCTCAAAAGTTGAGAGGTATGTTGCCTAGTAGCACAGCAGGTACCTGAAGGTCAGTGTACTGCCAGGTCATAAAAGGCTGCCACCTTACTTTGTCAGCACTGACAACATATCACTAGCCAACAGCCATACCCCTGGAATGGCAAGTTGTCACAGAAGGAGTACAAGTATGCCTTGTATATCTGTTCTGCTTGTCTTAACATTGCATTCACCTGCCAAATATTTGCAAAACAAGAAACGATCATGTCAAACATCAATGACAGACATGATCACATCCAAAACAGAAAGCAAACAAATACCAAACTGGTGCCCCAACTGTCTATGTTTGGCAGAACAGTATCAACACCCTGTCCCTATGTGCGGGGCTTCATCTGACTGTCATATATGGGCCTGTCCAGATGTCAGAGTCAGTGATGGTTTGACATCTAGGCCAACATGTAGCCGCATAATAACATAGTAACACAAACCATCTGAGGACCACAGCAAATGTAGTAATGCAATGATGGACAACCTGCCAAATAAGTATGCTCAGAGGTGTGAAGTCCATAACCTTGTGTGTGATGTTACGGCATTTACCCTGCTTACACCAGAATTACAAATACTGCCACTGTGGGCAAAGCCTGTGACTGGGCTACAGGAGGATAAAGAGAAACACATAAGGGGAAGGGAATTGCTGGCCAGACAAATGAAGAATGTGCACACCAGAACACATTTTGCAGTAGCATAGATGTCCTGCAGTTTATGGGGTCTGTAAACATCACCTGCAAATACACAACACACACCCATATAATTGGAGGTCTGCAACAAATCAAAACCCCAAGCAAAGGACACCTGAGAGGCAAAAACACATGAGAACTGCACAAACCTAAACACCACAGACCACACATACTCCACCCACCAGGGTCTTGTAAACACTAAGGCCTTACCATACACCCAACATATTACTCATAGAAGACTCCACTGTGAGACACACAGATGTGCCACACACCAGGCAGGATAAGGAGAAAGCCACAGTTACTTGTCTATCAGGTGCCATAATCTGCCATATCACACATGCACTCATGTCACCCCCAACAGGTACAGGTATCACTTTGGGTTGGTCCATGGTGGTGTGAATGATGTCAGATGTACATTCTGGACTACAGGAAAACAGACATGCTTCAGCTTGCTGAATATGTGTCCCATGCAGGTATGTCCCTAGCCGTAAGCAAAATTCTGCTGTCATCCAGAGTGATGGCTCAATTCATACAGAAAATGATTATCAGTAACACTTGGCTCACATACTGGTGTCATCCCAGGGGGATCCACTGCCTGGCAGCCTGGGAACATATGATCGTCAGAATGCACTGCCTTGCCACAGATGGCCTACATCTGTCTCACCTGGCCTACAGGCCTCTAGCAAAGGTCCATGCCTCACCCATAGTGCCTTTGTCGAGAATGTCATGAGGTCCATCCTACCAACATAACATATAGTCAACAAAACTCAAATGAATGGCCATGCCGCTAAATGCTAGGAGCATACCTCTCAATCCTGTAAAGCAAGAAATCTGGACAAAGCCATAAATAATGGGGGATAAAGGCCCAAATACAGGGACACTTTTTAAGTATTGCTCTTATAATGACAGAAAGTTGATACAATACAGGGGTTGTATTAGCAGGGATTGTCTAAAGGTTATGAAGTCTGAAACTCAAATGTCTCTGTCAGTATTTCCTTACTTTAACCCTGAGTTATTTGCAATAAACATGCTTGAAAAACCACAATTTTATGGGAAAACTGACCAGATATAT
This sequence comes from Protopterus annectens, assembly GCF_019279795.1. Classification (NCBI taxonomy): domain Eukaryota; kingdom Metazoa; phylum Chordata; order Ceratodontiformes; family Protopteridae; genus Protopterus; species Protopterus annectens. The sequence goes on along the minus strand of NC_056751.1, from coordinate 718,120,822 downwards.
GAGGCATGAATCTGGACATTCTGTGAAAAATCTGTACAGCTGAGAGGTATGGCTAGGAGTCTAAACAGGAAAATGTACTCATTGCAGGCAGTCATAACCCTGAAAAATGGTGACATGTTACCATCTTTCAGGGTTATGTCAACATCTTTCAGGCAGACATAACCCTGAAAGATGGTGACATGTCTGCACTCACAGAAACGTGGCCCACAGCCATGGAGAGAAACACATTCTTGCCTGATCACTCATCCTATCACACAGCCAGACCCCAAAATGTGGGCAGCAAAGCCAAAGGAGGTGGAGTATGAATATATGTTAGACAGACACACACCTCTAGGCTGGTCAAACAGTCTGACACACATGAGACACTCCCTGTGCAGTCAACTGTTGACAAGACCCATAATTAAATTATAGGTGGCTACAGGCCAACATATCTGACTCAGGACACCCACCCCACATATCAGACCCTCTACAAATCTATCAGGATTCCTCCCTTCATGCTGATCCTGGCAGATTTATATTACCCAACCATAGACTGGAAATCCAACCATGCCAGAACAGAAATGCACAGAGATTCCCCCATCTTAGAAATGCTATATTCTTAGGACAGCCACTTGATACCCCCACAAGATATGATACCTTTGTCGGACTTGTCTGTAACCAACATGATCAACCACTGCAGCACCCCTATGGAATCATCCTCCCTGGCAAGATCCGACAGAAAAGTGGTCACATGTCATATCACCATCACCCCTGACCTCCCTCTAGGAAGATGTCCCACAAGCTGATCAAAAAACACCAGTGAGATGGTATAAACAGCTGAACAGCCCTCAATCCCACTAGAGTAACAGGCGCCAACTTACAAATGTACACAAAACAACTATGCCAGAATATATATAGAGATGCATGAAATCAGGAACACCTGACAGGACCACATCACCATCCGCAAGGGAGAGTAAACCTGTCCACAAATATCTGCAATAAACTAACTATATAACACAAAGATAACATTGCTGAACTGGACTAAAAAAGAAGCAGGTGCACAATTGGAAGTAATCGCCCCTTAGCCTGAACAAACCAGTCAAATCCACTAAAGGCAAATCCAAGTCCAAATTGCCCACATCTAAGACAGACAAGTGTAAGGTCTTCCTCACATATGTCTGCATTCCCCAAGGGAGCTCCCAGATCTGTGCAGAACTGGTGGTCAAGGACACCACATACCTCATTACATCCGAGTGATGCCTCCAGGTGCATCTGCAGTTACCTCCTACTGCTCCTCTAGGCGTCAAATATTGCTTGTTCATATTTCCATTAATACTTCCAAAACCATGCTACATACAAGGAATCTGAATATTTTATATTGAAGCATACATGATGGCAAACACAGCTGTATTGATATTTGACCTATGCCAATGAGTATTTGTTAGAACTGGAAGGTGATAACTTTATTTTTAAAGTCTCAAGCCACGCCCACTGGGAGTTAAAGGTACACACTCAAAAGAGCTGTACTGGAGGGAATGAGATACACAAATGCCATAGATATAGCTAATCCTCTGACTGACAGATTCAGTGGAAATGTCTTACCTTTGCCCCCCCATGATGGAAGCAGGACATCCCCAGTACCTGAACACCCAACCCTTATCACTAGGGAACAGGGCAGCACTGCCCTCTCAAAGTCAAGAAGACAGCCTCCATGGGACCTGAAGACAGCCCAGGTTGCAACCTATGGGAACCCAGGCATGAACTGGCAGCATCATTATGCACCTTACACACCCAAACCCTGAGTATTGTCTTTGTCACAGCTGAGTGGCAGGCAGCCACTGTCATCCCTTCACACCAAGGTGGACTATTCACTGATCCAGGAAATTACAGAGACATCAGCCTAACTAGCCTGATCTGCAACACCATGCAATGAATTATCATGGATTTGATTAACAGGGACTTATGCAAAATCCTAATACATTACCCTACACAGTCTGCCATTCTCAGGGGAGGTACATCAGTAACTCTGGAGGGCTTCCCTGAGGCAGCCAACAAAGGCATGGATGAGGAAAAGATGGTGCACCCTGGCCACCATGACCTGGCCAAAGCCTTACACACTATACCCCATTTGGCCATAGTACATGAACTCTGTTAACTAGGCAGCAATCCATATATTACCAGATGGGTAGCAAACCAGTACATTGATAGAACCCACATAATCATAATAGGGTTAGCCAACTGAAACAGTATACCCGTACGGTGTGGCATACCCCAGGGATTGGTCCGGGGGACCCGGTATATGGGATATACTTCGGTGAGGTGCAGGCCATAAACATTGGCCTATGGCTGACCAAGTAGGCAGATGACTGCAAGCTGGGGACAGACATCAATACTCAAAGTGATGTGGACGTCCTACAACAGGGCCCCACCAAAACAAATGACTGATGCCAGAAACATTGCCTCAAGCTGAATGCCTGCAGATGCATCAGCATCCCCTTCGTGGAGACTGATGGACCAACATAGTATCACGGTAACAACAATGTCCTATATACACAATCAGTAGTGAGGCATTTGGACACCCAGGTTGATAGCAACCTGAAGTCTGAGCACCATGCTGCTTCCATTATACAGAAAGCTTCATAGATGGGACAACCCAAATGTAAGGGTCATCCATCCAGGGTCAAAGTGGTCATAATAGCCATGTATGCTAACCTTATTAGGACAATCAGTTTGTTCAAAGCTTTCTTCGGCATGTACCTCACAAAGCACATGCAGCAGCTGGAGAGCCCACAGAGGTTCCTCACCAGGAGAATGGAGGACCACAAACACCTACCCTACACAGATAGGTTATCAGCACTGGCCCTCTACTCCGTTCCATACAGACTCTGCAGAGGTGACCCCTGTCTAGCATACAAAGCAATTCAGACTCTGCCTTGATGGAACTGTTGCACATCTGGAAGTCGAGGCCAACTTGATCTACCTGGTCTGTGATATCAATAGGGCTTGTTGGTGTGGCAGATATGTGTCCCACAGACACTCCCATCTGTGGAATACACTCCCTGTTCACATCAGGCTGAGTGCCTCAATACCCCTAGTGAAGTGATCTCTGTATAAGTGCATGGGAAACAGAACATACAGTCCTGTGATTCCACCTGTGTCCCTGCTGGACTGGGGCTCTGGGTGCTGACATGTCTTAACACTGACTACACTCACATCTGTGAAGGTTATAAGGGTTTCAGGGCCAATAGCCTACTAACCTCATATCAACCTATCAACCTTTACACAGATGTCTGTCAGTGGTTCACCACATTACTCTGTGCTGCTCTGCCACTGACATACCTGGAAATCACAGTACTATGTGGAACATACCACACATATAATGGACATCTCTGCCAGTACCCACACCCATACCTCTCAACCTCGTACAGCAAGACATCTGGACAAGGTCATAAATGAAAGTGGGACAAAGGCCTATTGATAGGCTTGTGTTTTAAATATTGCCCTTACAAATGTAATAAGTTGATAGTATAACGGGTTTTGCATTAGCATGAATTGGCAGAATGTTATGAGGTCTGAAACACAAATGTTCTGCCATTATTTTCCAAAGTCTCAGTCTTTAAGTATATGCCACCACCTTGCCAGAAAACCACATGTTTATGACACATGGACAAAACATAGACAGACATCTGGACAATCTGGAAAAACCTGTACAGTTGAGAGGTATACTCACACCAGGAAATGACCTTTCAGGTAAGAAGAATATCACACAAGCAGGAGATCCCCAGCCAGTATATCACCAAGGTGCTGGACTGTTCTCACAGCTGCATCACTCAATTGGCTGTAGCCACACCTCTAAGTAGGTCAGATTGTATAAGAATGTCTAGCATTTGGCTCACAATATTGATCTGTACATCATTCATCTTATATTTCTCTTCTAAATCACTGACTAACTGAGGATTTCTGTCAGTAGGTAATGACATAATACACTACAGTGTCAAACGTCATATATGTCAGAAAATGTCTGCTAAAACAAACCCAGTAACCCAAGCAACTCATACATTAATAAGAGCAATAGTTACAGTATCTCTCTATGTTTGGACCATTGTTTCCCCATTCTGGCAGATTATCTCCAGATATCTTGCACTAACAAGTTGAGAGGTATGGCTGTAGCACACAAAATCCCGGACTGGAGTGGAGTCCCACACTCACTATAGAAGGTCATACTGGGCATGCTCCTACACTTAATGAAGTAATGCCCATGTCTGAAACCACATCGGACTATATATCTGTATTGTACGAAGTCTTTGCATACACACACCTATGTACACCTTAACTGTCTCCACACACACACAGCAGACAGGATTGTGTGTGTGTGTGTGTGTGTGTGTGTGTGTGTGTGTGTGTGTGTGTGTGTGTGTGTGTGTGTGTGTGTGTGGGAATATTAGTTCTAGGCCTTTCCTACCCACTACACTTCCCATTGCCCTACATTACAAGATCTGCTGATGTCATTCACCTTAGAAGTACTTTTGGACTGGCCTCAGTCCTGTAAGCTCTGTGGCACATGCAATAGCACCTGTTCTAATCTTAGTCCTGGCAAGTTGTGTGTGTGTGTGTGTGTGTGTGTGTGTGTGTGTGTGTGTGTGTGTGTGTGTGTGTGGGAATAAGAGTTCTAAGCCTTTCCCAACCAGTACACTTCCCATTGTCCTACCTTGCAAGATCTGCTGATGTCATTCACCTTAAAAGTACCTCTGGACTGGCCTCAGTCCTGTAAGCTCTGTGGCACATACAATAACTGTGTAACACTATAGTACAAATAACTAGATAGGCACCGGTTCTAATATAGGTCCTGGCAAGTGTGTGTGTGTGTGTGTGTGTGTGTGTGTGTGTGTGTGTGTGTGTGTGTGTGTGTGCGTGTGTGTGTGTGTGTGTGTGTGTGTGTGTGTGTGTGTGTGTGTGTGTGTGTGTGTGTGTGTCTGTGTGTGTGTGTGTGTAGGTTAAAGACTTTGAGGCTATTAAGACCAATACACTTTGCATTGGCCTACTTTAGGTAGGAGTTCTAATCTCAGTCCTGCCAAATGTGTGTGCGTGTGTGTGTGTGTGTGTGTGTGTGTGTGTGTGTGTACTCATGTTTGTAAGTGTGTATATTTGTAGGTTAAAATATTTTGAGGCCTTACTCACCCGGTACACCTCCCATTGCCATACTTTACAAGGGCTGGTGTTGTTATTCATTTTGCAGGTACATTGGGACACTCTTTACCCTGTATGCTCTGTGGTGTGTGTGATAACTCCATAACACCATAGTACCATTTACTAGAGAGATATGGGTTCTAATCTCAGTCCTGGAAAATGTGAGTGTGCATATCTGTGGGTGTTAAGTGTTTGCAAGTGTGTATATTTGTAAGATACAGTATTTTGAGGCCTCACTCTCCCAGTATACTGCCCATTGCCATATTTTACAAGGGTTGGTGAAGTTATTCACCTTAGAAGTACCTTGGGACCCTCTTCACCCTATACGCTTTCTGGCACATGAGATAACTGCATAACACCTCATCCAGTTTGGGTTTGTGAAGGGCCGATCTTGTCTCCTGAATCTGATTGACTTCTTCGAATCAGTCTCCAGAGCTGTAGACAAGGGTAAGCAGTCCACACAGCCTATCTGGACCTCGTCAAGGCCTTTGACACCATCCCCCACTCTGGAATCATAGATAAACTTACTAAGCTGGGCATAAATCCCTACATCACTCGATGGGTTGCTAACTGGCTGACTGACAAAACCCAGACTGTAAAAGTAGCTGACTCCAAATCCAGCTCCAGACAAGTGACAAGTGGAGTACCTCGGGGTTCAGTCCTGGGACCACTCTTGTTTAGCATCTACTTCTCTGAATCCCCAAATGATGTGGATATTCTACAAAAGGCCCTTAAAGAAACAGATGCCTGGTGCCAGAGTCATGGGCTCAAGCTTAATGCCAAGAAATGTATAGTTATCCCCTTTGGAAAAAAACATGTACCCATGAACTACCACATAGGTGGCAGGACACTAAACATCCAAAGTGTGATGAGAGACTTACACAGGTGGACAGTGGTCTCACTTTCAATAACCATTATTAAATGAAAAATACTGTAACAAAAAGATCAATACACAGGAGGTTTAGGTTTAGGTTTTTTTACTAGTGTACACCAGGAGGCAAAAAACGTACAAGTACAGAATTTTGGTTGAATAATTCAGGAAGTGCACAACTTTTATAATATTTCTTACTAGTATTAACCCACCAGGCTGACGTAGTCAGTCACAAGGGGTTTTACATCACTTTAGCTTACAATATTCTATTCATCTAAGATGCTGATTCTACATTTTGCTTTCTGGTAAACAACGTGGCCTTGCTAGCAACCTGGTTAGTTACAATACCCTTTTACAAAAGTTGCCATTCAAGGTTCTAAGCTAATTCGAACATAATAGTAGATACAGTTCTCAATACATTTCTCTTGTTACATGTTATCACTTTTTCCTTGCATCTGGTGCGTTATCTAGCAATATACAAGGTTGATTACTCATGCAGGAAAGAGCAGATGATTCTTATTATTTCATACATTTAATTTCCTGACTCAGCAGATAATCACTTGTGAGAAGCATAAACATTAATTTTTACTGAGCTAGCAGCTGCTGGGGTCAGAGGCCAACTTGCAAAAGGCACACTGCAGTTTCCAAAAGCTTCTTGCAGTTTCATATGAATTTTTTTTTTGTCATATCATTAATAGAATAAAATGCATTATATACCTCTTTGCTTTTTAACTAGCACTTCACATATACTCTAATACATATTTTTCTAACATTTTTCCCCCTGTTAATACTTTTTATTCTATTTTGAAGTACAAACAATGTTATTTCTTCTCCTAACCTCTTCCACTTAGGATTTGCAGCTAAGAGAGTCATTTAGTTTACACTTCAGAAAGAATTTCATTTGAAACCAATTTCTCAAACTCAACATCTTGATATAAAGTCTTAGAAACAGATATATCAATAAAATCTTTGATTAATCTTTTCATGCAGGGAATTCCGCAGCAAACACATGCTCCCAGTAGGAGTAAACCTACACAAATGGCAATCAGGATGTTCATTTAGATGGAACCCCCACCCCCCAAACAGATTCTGGAAAAAATCCATCAGAGGGTTTGGGCCTGGTTTGGTCATGGCCGACACTTGCTGAATCACCTCCTGATGGTTATTAATTTCATGTCTATTATCTGGTATGTATGCACAGCATTCTTCTTTGATAAGCGCACACGTACCACCTTTCGCCGCTAGGGTGAAGTCAAGAGTCATCCGATTTTGCAACACAACAGTTTTCATGGCATTCAGTTTATTAGTCACTAATTCAAGAGCAGAAAAAGTTGCATTACTTATTACTTTGAGAAGTTTCTACAGCTTTTTCAGCTCCCAGATTGATTTGACTGCACCATACGCTGGGAGTATACCTGCCCAAGATATAACACTGTCACTCAAGTCCATATGAGTCAATTTGTCTTTGTCCTTCACGGAATTATGGTCTTTCCATCCTGCTTCAATCCGCCCTACTGGATTCACAGGTTTCTCGACTGGATCTTCAGGTTTCCGGGCAACATCTCTCACGTTCCGTATTTTATCCAGGGGCAATTCTGCAGTGTGTCTTATGGCCGGAACCAGGTAACCCAAAAAACAACTGCCGGACCAATTCTCAGGTAGCCATTTGTATGCTTTTTTCCCACATATAAAGTAACAGTTTTCTACTTTAGTGCTGATACGTGCCAGTCCTGCATGAAACATTTTCTTATCTATAATAGACAATTGCTTAATTAAAACAGGATTTTTTCACATCTCATTCAATGTTGTTTTTATTGAACTCAAATATGAATCATAATTAGTATTGCAAACAGTATCCCCACTTTTAGTCTTAATATAACATTTATAAGATATTGTTATGTTACAGTTACTCCCGCCCACCTGGAGAGTGTCATTTTTGAAAAAAACACACATTCCCTTTTTGTGTAACAGGTAAATACAATGCTATTTTATCCTGTGATCTCACAGTTCCAGTGTCAAAAAGCAGATTTTTCCAAGTCTCATTGATCCCTAAAGGGACAGCGAACATTAACAGTCCTCCATATGCTGTTGGTATAGCTGTACAAACCCAGCAATTTGAAATGTTCATAGTCTCAGCATATACACGCTTCATTGCTAGGTATGTGTTAAAATATGGATGCCAGTCTATGGGTGATTCATCACGTTTTTCCAATTTCACTTGTGTGGTTGAGTGAAGAAAAACCCACAATAAAAAGAAAATTGTCACAAGTACAGTTAATAAATGTATGCCCAATAAAATGATTATGCAACATTTTTGAGGTTGGTCTGTATTTCTATTTGCTTTATTCTTAGCCATTTTGTCCCTGATGTGTGACCGTCACAATGTTCTTATCAAGTTGAAAGTTCTTTACTGGTTTGCAATGCGTCAAATGGACCCAGGATGGCTTCACAGCTACTCTGACTGCAGTAAGTGCTGCCAACAGTACCTGGTACGGTCCTTCCCACTTTGGACTCGCCCAATTCTTCCTCTTCATCACCTTCACCCAGACCCAGGATCCTGGGGCTAGAACTGCTTCCAATGGTCTGGTCTGTCCTTTATCTGAAAAAAAGTTAAACTGCAAAAGAGATTTATTTGTTAACAGTTTCCTCATATAACTAGCTAGTGAACTGTCAGCTTCCTGGTCTGTAGGCATGAGAGCTTTTCACTGAGGTACATAATATGCCCTCCCAAACACCATTTCTAAGGGAGTCAAACCCTTTGCATTTGGAACTGTTCTCATGCTCAGCAGTGCCAAAGGCAAACAATGCACCCAACTCTTTTGAGTCTCATTTACTAACTTCCTAAGTTTATTTTTAAGGTCTCCATTGTACCTCTCCACCAGCCCTGCAGACTGAGGGTGATAAGCACAATGGTTCTTCAAGGAAATCCCGAAGAAACATCCCAAATGTTGTATGGTTTGATTCACAAAATGTGTTCCATTGTCACTATAAATTCTTTCCGGTATGCCAAACCTAGGAATTATTTCCTTTATAAGGGCTTTTACCACTGTCGCTGCATCCGGATTTTTGGTTGGAAAAGCTTCCACCCATTTAGAAAACATATCTGCAATGACGAGGCAATACTTTTTGTTCTCACATTTGTTCAATTCTATAAAATCCATGCAAATAGTATGGGATGGATATGGCGGTATAGGAAAGCTTCCTTGCTTAGGTTTAAATGCCCCTTGTGCATGATGTTTGTTACAAATATGACATGCCGCACAAAATTTTTTTGTATAGTTTGTGAATCCGTATGTTTGGAATATTCGACTTACTAACTGTACCATCTCCCCTGTTGAGGCATGGCACTGGCCATGGCTCAACAAAGCTGCATATCTAAATAAATTAGACGGCAAAATCGTTTTTTTCTCTTTGGAGATGTACAGCCCATTTTCAAGGATTGCTCCTCGTTTTTCCCATTTTTGTTTTTCCGCTTTTGTGGTAAGTGTCTGCATCGTTTTTAACATTTCTAGATTTAAAATTTTAGAGGGTTGTAATTCCTTGTCTAAAAGTAAAGTTTCTGAGTCTGAAGCTGCTTGCTTTGCAGCTGCATCAGCTCTCGCATTACCTTTTGAAATTCTGTCCTGCTGTTTCGTATGAGCTACGCATTTGCAAATAGCTACTTTAGTAGGTAACTGAATAGATTCCAACAATTCTAAAATCAGTTGTGCATGATTAATTGGTTTACCACTAGATGTTATCATTCCTCTATTTTTCCACTGCTGCACAAAAACATGTACAGTAGAAAAAGCATACTGACTGTCAGTATATATGTTTACACATTTGTCTTTTGCTAAGGTACAAGCTCGTGTTAAGGCAATTAATTCTGCTGCTTGTGCAGACAAGTTATGTGGTAAGGATTGGGCTTTTAAGGTTTCAGTGTCTGTAACTATTCCATACCCCACTAGATTTTTTCCTGTAGGGCCCCTTTTGCATGAGCCGTTCACGTAATATGTCACCTCGGCCTTATCCAAGGGAATATCCGTGAGATCTTGTCTGGGTAAGGTTTTCTGCTCAATTTCCTGCAGGCAACTGTGTGGTGTGCCATCCACAGGAGTTGGGAGCAAAGTTGATGGATTTAATGTTGTGCATTGTTCAATTGTCATATGAGTTTGGCTCAACAGTATAGTCATACAGGAAAGGTGTCTAGCAGGAGAAAGATAAGCTACCTTTTCTTGAAGTAAAATTATCGCAACTGCATGAGGCACTCTCAATGTGAGAGGGTGGAATAACACCACTGAGGCTGAAGCCTGTACTGCCATTGCAGCTACAACCACTGCTTGCACACAGTGGGGCAAGGATCACGCCACTAGGTCTAACTGTGATGAATAGTAAGCTATGGGGCGTTGCTTATCCCCATGTTGTTGTGTCAACACTGATGTCATATATCCTTGCTTACAGTCTACAGTTTGAAAGAAATGTTTATGATAGTTTGGTAATCCTAGAACTAATGAAGAGGCTATTAATTGCTTCAACTTGCAGAAAGCCATTTCTGCTTCAGGTGTCCATTGTAATAAATTATGTGCTGCCATCGTTTTTTTGTATATGAGGTCGGTCAGTGGAGCAGATTCCAAAGCATAGTTTGGTATCCAACTCTGGCAGAAGTTAGTTGTTCCCAGGAAGGACATCATTTCCTTCTTGGTCACTGGTTTGGGTGCTTGTAAAATTGCTGTTTTCCTATCCTCATCTAGTATTTTACCTTCTTTGGATATTACATACCCCAGGTATCTAACCTGTTTTCTCCAAAGCTGTAGTTTGCTTTTGTTTACTTTGTGTCCCTGTGTTGCTAAGAATTGTAACAGTGCTATGGTATCCTCCCTGCATTGCTGCTGGGTGGGGGCTGCTAGCAAGATGTCGTCTACATAAAGTAGAATTTGACTACCCCCCGGTGGGGTGAATTCTGCCAAATTACTAGCCATTTTTTGTGCGAATATTGTTGGACTCTCACAATATCCTTGTGGTAGTCGAGTATAGGTATACCTTTTTCCCTGAAATGTAAATGCAAACCAGTATTGGCTATCAGGATGTATAGGTATTGAAAAGAAGGCATTGCTGATATCTACCACAGAGAAATATTTTGGTGAGGTTTCAAATCATTTAACAAAGTGTGTGGATCTGGCACCGTAGGTGCTCTAGGTATTACTGCATTATTTACAGCTTGTAAGTCCTGAACCATACGTCATTTCCCATTTGCCTTTTTAACAGGAAATAGGGGTGTATTACATGGTGAATCAGGAGATTCTACCAGTACTCCTTCTCTAAGTAATGCTGCTATTATAGGTTTGATTTCTATCTCTGCATCCTTTCTCAAAGGATATTGTCTCTTCTGTGGTCTGAATGCTGACTTTGGTGTAATAGTAACTGGTCCTGCTGTTTGAATAAGTCCTACATTTGACTTGCCTGTTGACCAAATAATCTTTGGTATGTTACATAAGGCTTTCTCCTCTTCTTTTAATAAGAATGCTAATCAGCTGTCCTCGCTAGACTGCAAGTGTACAGCTGGGTGTGCCTGTGTTAACCAATTCAGTTTTTGTTTCTGTATTCCCTGCTCTGATAATTTTAAATCAGTTTGTTTTTTTCATCTCGTTACCTTTTCTCCTAGGTCTGCCCATTTTACATTTTTGTTCTTAGTTAAACTGACATGTGGTAATCAATTAGATTTGTATAGTGCAAGGAATTCTTGAGGTAATGAACAGCTAACAACACTGTTTTCCTCAGTATCCCAGTACAGATTACGTAACACTAATCTGTTTGCATGATTTCTGAACAATTCTTGCTCATATTCCTTATTAGGTCCTGGTGTGCTACAGTAATACAGAGTGCAATGCAACAAATGCTGTCTGTCAGTGTCAAGGGAGGGGGATTTACTGATGGCTGCATTCATCAGTTCCTCGGTCATAGGTTCATAGGTTCATAGGTTCATACTAGGCTATCTGCCCGAGGGCATTTATAAGCCTAGCCCATTGTTTTGTGGCTTACACCACCCCTTTAGTATGGGGATCTATACCCATTATTTTGCTGTGCCTCTGTCGAGCAGTGACACTGAGGTAATTCCTGGGGTATATCTGCGATCTCCCATCCATTGGTTCAAGATTAGTAATAGGCTAACTGCCCTTGCGAGCCATTTTAAGTTTAGCCAATTATTCCTTGTGAGACTCAAACCCTGCACCTTGTGTTTGTAAGGCAAACACCTTAACCATTAGGCCACCCTCCCAACCCCTGGTCACTGCCCCTGGACCAGTTGTAACCAAGTCCTGGCTGTACCAGTAAAAAGTTTCACCCTCTGGTCGCACCACAAAAGTATCCATTTGTCGCTGTGCCTCCATACCCTGCATAGTCGGAACTACTGCTATGCCAAATATCTGCATAAGGTCCCTACCTAATAGGTTCACTGGACATTTTGCAGAAACAACAATTTTACTCCTTTGAGTCATCCCTGAAACAAGGTCAGTTATTGCTATATCATGGGAAAGTGGTTCCCGGTATAGCTGTCCATTTGCAGCTTTTCCTAATATATAATCAGGTGATTCTGAATGTTTCTGTAACTTGGAGGGGTGTATCAGAGTCCGTGACGCTCCTGAATCACACAGGAATTTAACTTCCTTCCCCTCCACCAGAAGTGTAACTTCCGGTTTTGTGTCTGCTAGGTAGAGCTCTAGGCTCAATAATGCTAAATCTAAAATCTCATTTTCTTCATCTTCCATGTCTACTTGCACTTCCTCTACTCCTTTTATCACATTTACATTTGTTCTTTCTTTACTGTCTTTTCCCGATGATTTTTGACTCTCGTATGGTGTATCTTCACCATCATATAGTCAGTCCTCATCTCCCTTATCCTCTGTGGTTACCTTCTTATTTTGTTTACAATCCCTAGCTAGATGTCCTTTTTTCCCGCACTTAAAGCATTCACCTCTCTTTTTCCTTTCTTCAAAGTCCTCTGACTGTTTGTCAGATTGTCTGTTCCCCTGGACATTTCTCTTACCCTTTTAACCAGACTGTAATACATAAACTTCAGCTCCGTCTTCAGCAGTGAAGACTTGCTCTTTCTTTTTCTTTTTGCTATTAAAATGTCTTTCAGCATATCTAGCATATTCAAGTAAGGCTTGTAACCTACTTGTTCGATGATCTATCATATGCTTCGTAATGAAGCTACTAATAGGTGCAATGCAACCTTTTAAAAATGCATTTTTCAATTGTTGTTCATACGGGGAATCATTTGTTTGATTTTCAGGAACTGTCATGCCACTATGATTGTTAAAGCACTCTAATAATCTGGCATAGTACCCATCTACTGTTTCATTTTCTTGCTGTATGCATTGATTAATACAAGTCCAGTCTGCTCTAGGTTCCCACTTTTCAGAGATTCGGTCTGTAAGGCCTTCTACTTTATTGTCAAGTTCTGCGTCACTATGTGGGAGTGGCTTAAATTCTGCATTACAAGGATTCCAGGTGCCACAAATCATGTGCCAATCTGGACCTACAATTTGTCTAACTACTCTTTCTACTTCTTCCCCATTTAAGTGGTAACTTAACCTCATGCCTTGTAAATCTTTTAGGAATTTTGTAAAATTAACTTTTGGATGGGGAATTCCCTCAGTAGCCTTCCGGATATTCTCCGGTGTCCATGGCCTATATACCAAGAGGGTTGGGTCCTGTCCAACCTGTCCTGCCTGAAGATTTGGTACCTCTATAAGTGGACATATTTCTTCCTCACTCTCAGCTTGTAAATTTCTCTCCATTTGATACGATTCTATGTCCCCCTGTGTTTTACGTGTTCGGGACCTAGTTTTAATGGGATCTCTAACAAACAATTTCGGTTTCACTGAGACATCAGGATACCGCGGAGGTGGACCAGCTTGTCCACCCACTTCATATCCTGAAAAAGGGAGTGGGGGGGAGGAGGAGGAGCCGTTGCTATTACTATGTTATTATCCTCTTTGTCTAAGAACAATGCCTTGGAATTATTACTTTTTTGTTCCCTACGGTTTGCTTCTTCAATCCACCTGTGTGCCTGAGGAATACCTAATTGCCGTTGTTTCTTTGCCTGACCTTTTGTATCACTTTTAAGCTGTTTAAGAAGTTTAACAAGCAAAGATTTGTCTAATTTCCCATCAAATTCATATTTGTTAACCCATTTTGCATAATATTTAACATTATCTGCATGTTGTAATTGCATATATTTTGCGTCTCCGGTTAAGGGCGGGTTTCGTGATGTTTTAGTGCACTGATTTCCCATGTTAATAAATGTTACGTAACCCTTTTACCACGTGGTACCACAACTTCAGTTTCTTTCACAGTTTATCTAGAATAACTGCCTACCTTATTCTGTTACCCTGATCTATGACCAAATAAACAGTAACTTTTCTTGTCCCTGATCTGTATGACAAATCTGACAAAAAAAACAATATTTACTGTAACCTAGTCCCTGATCTAAAACAGAAAAAAGGCAAAAAGTCTCCCTACCTGAGCCTCTGGTATTGAACAGTCATGGTTCGAAGTGGAGATCCGCTCTTCAGCCACAGATCAGAAAGTGGCCAGCCTCTTTAAACGACAATTCAGTCGGAGGTCTTTTCACTCAAGAAGAACCATTTCGGTGTCTTCTCCTGCATGCAGTCTTCGACCACCACTACTCGCTGATCTGCAGCTTCTGAGGGATTCCGGTCCGAAGGACCAATCTGTTAAATGAAAAATACTGTAACAAAATGATCAATACACAGGAGGTTCAGGTTCAGGTTTTTTTACTAGTGTACACCAGGAGGCAAAAAACGTACAAGTACAGAATTTTGTCTGAATAATTCAGGAAGTACACAACTTTTATAATATTTCTTAGTAGTATTAACCCACCAGGCTGATGTAGTCAGTCACAAGGGGTTTTACATCACTTTAGCTTACAATATTCTATTCATCTAAGATGCTGATTCTACATTTTGCTTTCTGGTAAACAACGTGGCCTTGCTACCACCTGGTTAGTTACAATACCCTTTTACAAAAGTTGCCATTCAAGGTTCTAAGCTAATTCGAACATAATAGTAGATACAGTTCTCAATACATTTCTCTTGTTACATGTTATCACTTTTTTCTTGCATCTGGTGCGTTATCTAGCAATATACAAGGTTGATTACTCATGCAGGAAAGAACAGAAGATTCTCATTATTTCATACATTTAATTTCCTGACCCAGCAGATAATCACTTGTGAGAAGCATAAACATAAATTTTTACTGAGCTAGCAGCTGCTGGGGTCAGAGGCCAACTTGCAAAAGGCACACTGCAGTTTCCAAAAGCTTCTTGCAGTTTCATATGAATTCATTTTTTGCCATATCATTAATAGAATAAAATGCATTACATACTACTTTGCTTTTTAACTAGCACTTCACATATACTCTAATACATATTTTTCTAACAACCACATTGCCACAACAGTCAGGAAATCCTTCTATGTGGCACACCTCATCACTAAGGGCTTTTCATCCAGAAAAAAAGGAGGTCATTGTCCCACTGTACTTATCCCTCATTAGACCCATTATAGAGTATAATGCCCCATTTGGTATGCACCTCACCAGACATCTGCAACAGCTGGAAAGACCACAGAAATACCTCACTAAAAGAATCACAGGCCTAAAGCAGATGCCATATACTGACCATCTAAAAAAACTCCAGCTATACTCTATGGCATATCATCTACTCACAGGCGATCTCTGCTTAACATACAAGGCCATGTCAAACCCTGAGCTGTTGGACATGCTCCACTTAAAGAAATCCCAATCCCTCAGAGCCACATGCTCCAGGGATCTAAACCTTGTCATCACAATGAACAAAACATGCTGGAGGGATAGGTTCCTGACCCAGAGACTCCCCATACTCTGGAATAGACTGCCCATACATATCAAACAGAGCGCCTCATTGGCCCTCTTCAAAAGGAACCCTGATGATTGGATGGGAGATAGGAAATTCAC
The DNA here is from genome assembly GCF_019279795.1 of Protopterus annectens. Lineage (NCBI taxonomy): Eukaryota > Metazoa > Chordata > Ceratodontiformes > Protopteridae > Protopterus > Protopterus annectens. The sequence continues at coordinate 718,104,792 of NC_056751.1, read as the reverse complement.
CCCGTTGATCATGTCAGTCACCCTGCTAGACAGGGGCCCAGAGAAGTAAATATTGTGGGAAGAAATATCCAGGGAATTGTTATGGCTAAGCTTGCATAGGCCCTAGGGCTGATAGCCTAGTACCAATCTATGAACCTATGAACCTATGAACAATAACAAGATAGGTAAGGGTTCTAAACTCAATACTGACAACTGTGATACTCTCTGTGTGTGTATGAGAAGCATATTCCCTGTGGCTGCTGTGTGTGTTGGTTGTGCCATTTTAAGGCCTATTGACTACCTCACCATGGCATTACCTTGCAGAGCCAATAAATGTATGCCATATGTGGCAGGTTGCAGTTAGACAGGCATACATATGGCCAGGGAAAATATGGCCTGTCCAAGGCATCTGTTGACAGCATTAGACATTACACCACCTGCTCACCTGTGTCTGTCTGCATACTCACATTCCACAGGCAAAGGGGACTGTGGGTGATTGGGTTTTGTTGTATTGCAGCCTTGGTCTGGTTCCCTTAGACAACTGTTGTGATGTGTGAGTGCAGACAACCTCAGCATTTTGAGGGTATGTGAGGACATTTATATATCCACACACACACACACATATATATATATATATATATATATATATATATATATATATATATATATATATATATATATGTGTGTGTGTATATACATATACATATTGTATATAACCAAGGATGTATGTTTAAATGTTGCTGTGTAGATATGTTATGTATATGTGTTATGTAGAGATGTGTGGAGAGTCTTATGTATCATTGTGAATATATATATATATATATATATATATATATATATATATATATATGGGTTCACTACATATGACCGAAAGTTCATATGACCAAAGCCCATTTGACTGAGACCAAATGACCGAAAGTTCATTTGACCAAAAACCCAGATGACTGAAAACTCATTTGACCTAAAAACAGCACTGGCAAGTATATGCCCTGTTCCCCATGGTAGTACGACCCTGGAGTGAGAATATAAAGTTGGGGGGGCAGGGGTACAGCCACCCACATTTTCCAACCAGTTTTTACTGATGTTATATGTTTTAATGTATTTTTAATGGGTACACATGTATATAATAGTGCATAAACTGCAATTATGTGGGGGGCTTAGACCCCACACCCCCCAATGTGGGGGGCTGTGCCTCCCACCCCCCTCTAACGATATATTCTCACTCCAGAATCGCACTACCATGGGGAACAGGGCATTTACATGCCAGTGCTGTTTTCAGTCATCTGGGTTTTCGGTCAAATGAACCTTCGGTCATTTGGTCTCAGTCAAATGGGCTTCGGTCATATGAACTTTCAGTCATATGTACTGAACCCATATATATATATATATATATATATATATATATATATATATATATATATAGATATCATATGTATTTGGGGTACATACTGGTAGATACAGTAATCATGTGAGAGGGGGATAGGGACAGACAGATATGTACATGTAGCTGTCTGTATGTACAGATGTATTTCCACATAGCAGGTCTTTGTGATGGTGAGGCAACAGACTTGCACTCGAGTTAGCTAAGTGTAGGAGCATGCAGAGTAGGTTTGTCAGTACAAACAAGCTGAGTTAAGATCAGGGCTACCTGTATTCCAGTCTGGGATTTTGCGTGCTGCAGACACTGGTTGCTGCACCTGTTTCCACAATATAGCACTTCCCTGAAAGTTTCCACAGCTGTGTGCTGTACTTAATATGTGACTGGGGTAAATTATGTAATGCCACACTGAGGGTGATAGTTTGCATACCTTTCACTGTAAATGCTTTTGCAGAATGCCCAGCATTTTGCCCCATATGTCTGGTCTGTTACTCATACATTTGTGGTGTTACATGAAAATATTGTATAATGCAATCACTGAATTGTACTAAGTACTGACACATTTAAGTGACGGCCTTTACATCCTGCAGCTATTATGCTTTGCTACAATCTGCTGTTATACTAGTCACGTTCTAGGTTAATCAGAGCATGTGTAATGTCTGTCTGTAGATTTGGCCCTTTGTTCCCCCATTGTCTCTGACTTTGTCCAGCTTTCTTGCAGTAGCAGATTGAGGAGTATGACAGCCTGTGGAAATACCAGTACACGACTACTCCACATGCATAAAATTTGGATGCTGCCAGATTCAAACCACCAGTATCAACACCCATGCTACTGTCCCTAGCTTAGAAAGCCTCACCAGCCACCAGACAGAGAGGTGTCATTCTTCACAAAATCAACAACATACAGACATACATTTTCACCCCTGGGTTACGTGAGACATACAACATGAGACCAGGTTATATGTCACAGTCCTGGAATTCACTGGTCTGCTGATATATCATTGCAGATGTACTATTATACCAGTTGTATGGGAACACTGATGTGTTGGGGTGGGGGATGACCAGCACATGCTCTGCTGGCATAGACAGTTGTGTGACTGCCACGTGACCCCACTGTTTGCCATCTCCCTTGCATAATGTAGTGGATTTTCCAGCCATGTGGCCTAGTGAATGTTATGGAGCATATACTATTGGACAGAGTACCTGTTGTCCCAAGTGGCTGTTAGTTATCTCCTAGTAGTCCAGTAGCCCACTATATTCTCTTGCATATATGTGTCAGGTCCGTACATATGCTATCATATTCCAGTACACCTTACAAGTGGTGTATAGGTGAGTGACTTACCTTGCAAATGCAGATGTTGATAGAGCTGTAGTTCGGGGCTGACTCTGTCAGATGCAGGAAGTACACAGCCAATACATGGTTAAGTGCAAGTTGTGTGGGCTGGCTGACATCCTTTTTACTATTTGTTTGAGAGTCAGAGTAAGGTGCCAGTCCCTAGGGTCTTATGTTGTCAATGCATGTGCTATGTGTTGTTTCTTGGCCAAGGCCAGGGCATACTGGACATGCCTACATCTGCCTACAGGGACATCCTCAGGGGGTTCCTCCTCCAAGTCTCCCTGTGGGTGTGGCTGTGGGAACCTAGGCACTGTGAGGGGTTCTGTATCCCTTCCCTTTTCTGATCCTGCTGTATCTGTTTCTGCAGGTTCATATTGTGTAGCATGGCACATACTGTGAACATCTGTGCACCTGTGGCTGGAGAGTACTGCAAGGCTCCACCAGATATATCAAGGGACCAGAACCATGATGTCAGCAGCCCAAACAAACTCTCTATGATGTTTCTAGTTTGTGCACGTGCCTCAATTATGGTGTTCTTCAGTGGGTGTGTGTGCATTTCTGATGGGTGCTGTGATGCCCCTGCACTGGCCCAGTAATCAAGGAGCCTCAATCTTCACCACTAGCACCAGTGAGGGATGTACACATTGGGAGGATGACAAGTACACACACAGTAAAGTACAATTTCCCTTAAGAGCCCACACAGATCACAGTCAGTCTGGGGCTGGTTTCTTCCTCTTTCTTCAGATCCCCAGTAAGACTGCCCATTGGCACAGCTATAGGGTTGAGATCTTAGCCAAGTGACAAAGTCAAAACCTCCAGCACCCTTTCTGTCCAACCAGTGATTCGTGTCCCTGCCCAAGTATCTGACACACACACACACACACACACACACACACACACACACACACACACACACACACACACACACACATACTTTGAGATTTAGTTATATACAGACACACACACACACACACACCCCTGGAGAAGTCTGGCACGGGTTTATTAACTATGCCCCCTTTTGCCCAGACTATAAGGTAGTTACCACTGCCACCAGCCAGCTCTTTATCAGCTACTCTAAGGCCCTTACAAAGGGTGACCAAGCCTACTGTGTAATGTTACTATTATTCAAATGGTAAGTGTGACTGAGACCAAGGCTGTTTTAGGAGTAGCCTGTACAGTGTCACCAAATACATATGCAAGTATGCTAAGAGCTTAAATATGTCTCACAAATATCAGCCACATAGATAGGTTTAAATATATTTAATAATAATATATTTAATAATAAAAGAAGAAGACAATATTCAGCCAATACAGTAACTACAGGGTTCAGAATCCCAGGAAATATTTTAAAACAACATTGCAGGACAGTCTCAAGTAACTACAGAAAACATCTAAAATAATCTTTACTATATTCCTATCTATATCTAAAAGATACTATGCCCTAAGTAGCCTACTTACAGAGAAAGGCAAATGTAATGCTGATGATGAGTGGATGTTTCTAGGTCCAAGAGAGAGTTCTTAAATGAATATTCAACATTACTGCTGGGTTAGCTTGGATGATGTCACTCTTTGTCACCTGACTTTATCCCAGACTAAACGGATACTTAGAATCTAACACCTCTGTGTCAAAAATACATATCTCTCAGAAGTGTGCAGATTCTAGGAAGTCATGGAGCAATAAAAACACTTTTACATTTGAAACCTAGTAATTATTTTTGTTTCAAGACAATAGAAAAACCTCCAGCTCTAGACTTGTGTCTGCGCTGAGCTGAAACTGAGAGATAACAGAACCGTAAAACAATTTCCACTTATTTTCTTGAAGTTTTGCAAGTTAACTCTGCATGTTCCAGCTTCTACTATTAAAACATACATTTGCACAGGTATATAGTTTATATACATTTCTGTTCTTTTCCAGTATGGTAGACTGTGGTTACATTCTTGAAGCTCAGTTCATAACATACAGTTCTCTTACATTTGTAGGACAAGCATATGAATCATATTACTATTCACATATGATATATGATTATTTACAGAATTCCAGATAGCTGGGTTGGCAGTGTCACATTTCTATATAAATCATATTAATATTTTCAAGTGACATATAATTATTTACAACATTCCAGATAGCTGGACTGGCAGTATTTCCCTGGTGTCATAGGTGTCATCATCTACAGTTCCAGTGCATAGCCAGAATCCCCCAGTAAATGGCCATTTGAGATGTCCCCCTAGGAAACATCTGGTACAGCTGTGATGCATGCCAGACATGGGAGTCATGATAACTGCCAGGGCTGCCAGCACACACATTCATGATAATGCCATGGGCATTGCACATGACCTGGCAGTTGATGGAGTGGTACCCCTTGCAGTTGACGTAGATTCTCCCTTCCTCACTGGGTGGTGTCCTGATGTGTACATGAGTACAATCCATGGCACCCAGTACCTCAGGGTAGTGTGCTTACACAGTAAAAGTGTTGCATATTGCTGGCCCTCAACTCAGGGTTGTGGGGAAAATAAATGTGCTCACTGGCACGTGGTAGCATGGCATCCAGGAATGGTGGATTATCCTGGATGCTGATGCCTGTGAGACCCCCATCATGTCTCCAGTTGGTCTTTGGCAAGTACTTGTAGCTAGTACCCTAAGAGCTACACATATCTGTTTCCAGTGGAATGGGTTCCCCTCTGTTGGCTCTGGGTCTGCGTTGAGGGCTGCAGAGCTCAGTGTGTTCTTGTAGTATATCCCTGTCCACCCTGTGGTGCTCTACAATCTCCAGCTCATGTAGCTCCTGGAAGGTTACCCTGGGCCTGAATACTCTTCTCATTCTCAGTCTAGAGCAACTGTCAGCAGCAGCAATGATCTTAGCATCTAGCACATACAGATGTAGCAGACCTGCAACAGCCCCTAGCATTCCTTCAGTTAAAAATCCCAAGTTTATACTCCACTGGTGTAGAGTATGGGAGTGAAATCAGATTGTCGGGTGTATGCAACCTTTATAGTACTTTGCTATAGATACAGCCTGTGTGATTAGCTGCCTATGATGGATTCCACCTGCCAAGTACATTACTAAGGGGTTTTAGTGGCCCTAGGTTACGTGAAACAGGGGTTATCCATAATTAATATACCATTGGCTTTCTCAGCCAATTTTTTTCTTTTTTTGACAGCCTTCCTCGCTTAGCACTGTGGCGCATCACGCAAACACACGCTGCAAAAGTAAACAATGCTTAGCAGTCACGGCACACATCTCCATGAAAGGTGATGCTCAGAGTGGCTGTGTGCTATGCAAATACACACAAACACAATAAAACATGCACCACAGAGGTAAACAAAGCTGAGCAGACACTGTACACAGTCTGCTGCTCAGCAGAGTGCCATGCCCCACAAGCTGGCACCGCTGAGCTCCAATGAGCATACATGTCCACAGACACCCCCCCCCTTTGATGTCAGCTACCTTTTCTTTGGACATCAACACAGTTCTGTGCCTACATGGATGGGATCTGCAGACACGGATACCCATTTGTGCTATTCAGTAACCCCAGCTCATTTGCATGGGGATCTATGCACACAACCTAGAAATTACATGGATCCAGGCTTTGCCTCATTAGCAATAACACCATTTCTCCATTGTAGATAGTCTAGGCAGGGTCCTATAATGCATTACTGTCACATACAAATACATTTTGTTTTTAAACTTTTTAATTTTTTTTCCATAACAGCATGTTTGGTTACTGCAGGGCACCATGCAAACATACCCAGATTATTAAAAAAAAAAAAAAAATATTTTCCATATGGTTTTGGACACATGGTGGATAGTTTTCACATATCTGTGTCTGCTATGCTATATGATTTTGGACGAATGGTGAATAGTTTTGCACATATCTGCATCTGCTATGCTATTTCTGTCCATCTAACTGCGCTTTTACAGCCTCTGTTGTCAGTTTCATATCCTGTACATGGAATTTTTCTGTGTACACTATGTTCACAAACATGGGATCTGCATGTCTTCTTATCTGCTTGCTGGATCATTATACCTCCCTCATTTGCATGCAGTTCACCTACTTATGAGGTTATTTGCATGCCAAGGATACTTCCGTGTTGGCGAGCTTGTGTGCACCACTCAGTTCTATTTTCTGGATCGCACATCTGCTTACTGTCATGTAAGCAACCTGCCACAATTCCCTCTAAAATCTGTACAAGTGTATACTTTCAGGAAAAAACTCCTCAATCAGAGGTAAAGGCATACTAGCTTGTGATATTGACTCTGCTTATGCTCCTACCTTTCTAACAGAAAAACTGCACTTAAAAGTCCTGCTTTTAAAACTTTCCAGAAGCTAATTTAATTTTACCTAAGCAATCATCCATAGTGCAGTCAGACCCATGTTTGAGTTGGGAGCATATAACACATAATTTCAAATCTTCTACCTCTGCAATTATGCTAATAAAACATCAGCTAATTAATGTGTTTGAATCACACAATGTTCTTATTGAGGTAATGACAAGTACTCTGCTAAGAAGCTCACTAACCTATATACTATATTCACTTGCATGAGCACCTGTGTAGTGCACTAAACATGGCTGGTCAGGTCAATCACCCTTTCAGGATGTGGATAAATGGTTTATATTTTTGCATCCTACAGAGGAGCCAACACAGTTAAACCCCATATTGTTAAAAGGCACTTGATATGTCAGTGTTCGTAACCTAACCCCATAATGTCATGCCATATTTTTGTGTCCTGTGCAGTGGTGATACAGTGAGTAGTCTCACTAACTATCTAACAGTGCCATAGCTTGGGCAGGGCAAAACTGGCAACTGCCCTGGATGCATATTATTAGAGGGCATGATCATCCCAATCACTCTTCAGTGGAATAGTGGCATTTAAAAGCCAGTACTGTATTTGTGGTCAGTACTGAGCACTGTGTGCCTCCAAGTGTGGTCTAAACAGTTTAAAAGTAAAACAATCTTTATTTTTCTTAACTAAAACCTGAGTGCGATAGTGCATGTGCAGGGTGTAAACTGTTTGCTACATTTGTAGCCAGCAGTTTACTACAGTTTAAAGAGAAAACAATTGTTTTTCTTAACTAAAATCTGAGTGCTGCTGCGCCCTGTGCTGGGTATATACTTTTGTAGCAAGCAGTTTGATACAGTTTAAAGAGAAAAATATATTTTTTAAAAAGTAAAACTTGAGTGCCCTAGCACTTCATGCAGGAAATAAACTGTAGGAACTCTTTGCTACATTTGCAGCAAGCAGTTTGTTACTGCTTAAAGAGAAAAAAAATATTTTTAAACTAAAAATTTAGCTCTGTAGTGCTTTGTACAGGGTATAAACTAATTTTTTTACTAAATATGAGGGGGGGGGGTACAAAAAAAGGACCTAAATGGCTGGGGCCAGAGGTAGAGGGGTGAGGATAGTGTACTGTCTGCAGGAACTATGGAAGCATCTTGCAAGTTTTCACTTAAATTGCTGACAGGGTGGGGCACTAGTTTCTGGGACTGGCACAGAGCACTGGTTGAGCCAGCTATGCTTCTGCTATTTGATGTTGCACTTCAGTTGTTGCAAAGCAAAGTAAATCCACAGCACACTCTTTTTAGGTTGGTGTCAAGTGCTACTGGTATACCCCAGTTTGGTGATCAGTGAAAACACCATTGCATCAAACTGTGAAGGCACCAACTTGACTTTCTTAGCTGGCGGGAAGACATAACAGCAAGGGTCCTTGAGATGTATTCTAAGTAAGTCTAATAGGTGACTGCCATTTAAGTTTCCTCTAATTTGTATATGGTAATTTCAGACACATAGGTTCCTTGGTAAGTAATAGTCTAGGTGCCCTTCTGGGACATTTTAAGCCTAGCTAATTTTCCTTTTGGTGCTTGAATTAACCTATTACATTTGGTGTAGATTAGCCTTACCCATCCCATGGTCAATAATTATGTAGTCTTCCTAGTGAGAATAACTGTGATAATACCATCGATAATTTGAGGGGACCCATTCATGGGATAAAGCATTTAGAAGCTGCTTCTGTCTATTATTAGTAAAGGTAGTCCTGGGGTACACATTTTATTACACATCCATGGATCCAAGTTGCACTTGAATATGGAGAGGGATATGATTTGTTTTATGTGTGTGCAGTCTGTTCCCAAGCAGTGGTAGTCTCCTTGGGGAATATACCTGTCCTTCCAAACTGTTCTGTTGATGTTGCTGAAGAGGTTTAAATCCCTATGGCAAATATTTCTAATGCCATTTAACTTGCTCATGTGCAGTAGGTCCATCATTACTGGGTTAGAGGATGCCTTGTATGCCAGACACAGGTCACCTGTTAGCAGTCTGTAGGATATTGAGTATAATGACAGAGCTTTGAGTCAGTCCATGTAGGACATGTTTAGGCCTTGTATTCCTTCATTAAGGTATCTCTGTGGGTGTTCCAGTTTACATGTGTCTGGACAGATACATGGCAAACAGGCATTGTAAAGGGGGACAATGACACCTCTAGATTTAGCCACAATCTCCTTTGTTCACAAGCTGCACAATATGGAAGGGCTTTCTTATGACAGTAGACACATGTTGGTCGAAAGTCAGGTCACTGTCCACCTAAGTCTCCAAATCCTGAACAGCTAGGTGAACTCTTAGGAGTGTATCGTCAATGTGTTAGTTTCATGGGATAGAGGACTTCACAAAAGAAATGATAATACATTTTTTGGAATTTAATTTCAGTCCATAATTCTGGTGGCAGTTATTTGTTTAGGACAAACCTTCCTGCAGGATGGCTTAGTCATTTGGGGATTCATTAACTGCTCAGTGCTTGCAGTCATCTGAAAACATAGTCAGCCAAGCCTTTTGGTATTGGCTTTAAATTCAGAGAAGCAGATGACAAACAGGAAAGGTCCTAACACTGAACCCTGGGGGACTCCACTGGTGACTGGCCTCTTTGTGGAGGCAGCTTGCCTTATTTTGATCTCCTGCACCCTATCTGTGAGCCAGTTGTTAATCCAACAAATATTATAGGATTCCAATATGCCCAGGTGGGGGACTGTGTCAAACGGTATGTAGGGTATATCATTTTACCTTCAAACATTGCTTTGGTGAGCTTTCAAAGAAGTCCACCAGGTTAGGTAAGCATGACCTGCTCTTGAAAAATCCAAAATGAGACAGGTCTAGTGTTTGGAGGTTGCCTATGTCCTTATTTATTAACTCCTTGATAAATCTTTCCATGGCTTTGTATGTGAGGCTGGTCAGACTTATGGGTATGTAATTGCCTGAGTCTGTGGAAGGTCCTCCCTTATGAAGCAGAATTACTGTAGTGATTCTCCATCTGCTTGATAAAAAAACTTTATGGATGCTGAGTTTGAACAGTGTTGTTGCAATGGGGGGGGGGGGGTGACTAAATTGCACTTCATGCTATTTAAGATGCATCCAGGAAATACTGTCAGGACCCATCAATGTAGTAGTTTTTAGTTTTTGATAGTGCTTTCAGGAATTGATCTTGTGTGATAGACGGAGATGAGTCTGCTTCAGGATATTTATTTTATTTATTAATATTTCATTACTGGGAAAAATTCTGATTAGATAGGAGTCCATTTTCAGTACAAAAAACCCCCAACAACTATAGTTTAAATAATTATACCGAATTAGGCATAATATGAAAACATTGGTTAAGAATAGATACAAGTTATATGACTTTAATATTTAGAGAAATTTTAGCCAGTTTATATAGAAATTAAATGTGAGTTGGCATATTACAAACAGGAATTGCAATATAAAGTTAGAGAAAAGCAGGTTTATGGTATATTTAGAGAGAATATCAGGAGAGAGAAATTGACAGAAATAAAAAAGTGAGTAGAGAAGAAGGAATAAGGAAGTGTAAGGTGTGAATAAGTATTTGTTCACATTTAAGGGTATAGTTTATCCTGGTGTTGAGCAAGAAGAGAGCCAGCTTTTGGATAGGACGTCTTTTAGAATGGTTTTGAAGGAAGGAAGGAAGGGCATTGACTTGATGGATATAGGTAAGGCATTCCAGGCCTTAGCAACATGGTATATGTACAGGCAATGCCCAGTAGATATGACAGGTTTGTGGACACACAGGAGTTTTTCATCATTGGATCATAATGACCAAATGGAAACATAGCTGTGAATAATGTTATTTAGTGCTGGCCAAGCAGATGCACCCTGGATAATTTTACAGGTGGTAAGAAGCTGTGCATATGTTACTTGATGGGCTAATTCTAACCAATTTTGGCTTTTTAGTGCTATACAGTGGTGGGTTCTGAAAGCAAATTTGTTATAGCATTGTTCAAGTTTGTCTGTGTGCTGCCTGAAGGTTAGTAAGGATGTGAGCTCCATAAAGAATTGTGGAAAGGAAATAAGTAGTAGGAACTGTTGTTTTTCTTGGATTGGTGACAATGTTTGTGGCTCTGTAAAGCATCCCTAGTTTTTGAGGAGCTTTTCTTTGCAATTTTGTATATGGAGCTTAAATTTAAGATTATCATCCATTATCACCCCTAATTATTTGGTATGAGAAATGACTTCAATAGTTTTATTATCAAGACAGAGGACTTTTTTCCATGTGAGAGGGAAGTGGGGAAAAGAGTAACATTTTTTTTTTAGGGATGAGTGCGAATTATGAGTTACAAAATCATGTTTCAGTGGCTGTTAAAGCTTCCTGAGTAATTTTTTTGTACATATAACCATGTTGTCAGATGTGCAAATGAGTTTGGAGTCATTTGCATACTGTGTTAGGGAGGCCTGTTGTGTGGACGTGTGGTGGGTGTTTGTGAGAATGTTAAAGAGGAGGGGGCCAAGGATAGAACCTTTGAGTACACTGGTGGTGCCTGGGAGGTATGGACAGAGGGTAGAGTGCCATTTTGCTGACTGATATCTATTAGCTAGGTAGTTTTTGAACAACAGAAGAGTTGGTTTTGAGACACCTATTGATGACTTTTGAAGTAGACGTTTGCTGTGACAAACTGTGTCGAAGGCTTTAGAAAAGTCTAGAAATAAGAGACTAGGTTGCCATTATCTCTAGCTTTATTGACAGTATCTATATAGGTTAGAAAAGCAGTGTTAGCACTATGGGAAGGACAGAAGTCATGTTGTGTGGAGGATAGGAGCTTTTCCTGCAGGAGATATTTAGTAATTATTTTTGAATACATTTTTCAAGTATTTTGAAGAGAGGTGAAAAGATTGCTATAGGTCTAAAGAAGTAGTGTTGTCTGTTGCTTTGTGCAGAGGGATACTGTGTACATTGTTCCAGAGAGAAGGAATGTGGGTTTCCTGGACTGATGTATTTATAAGGATTGAAACAGTATAGGCAATGCTATCACCTGTTATTTTTAAGGTACTCACTTGGAAGGTCATCAGCTGAAGTACAGCATGCTTTGAGTTTGTTTAAGAGTAGTTTTATATAGGATTTGGGCATAGATTTGAAGGTCAAAGTGGATGTGGTGATAACATGGCTGTTGGGCAGGGTTGGGATTAGATGCTGGGGAATCCATGGTTAGAAATGCTATACTGTATATGAAATAAAAGTTGAATTGTATTGGAACTTTGAGTGGTAAGTTATTCGGAGAGGGGTTAAGGTTGAATTTTTGGCCAGGATGCAAGATTTCTTTAATGGCTGTAGGATTGTATTTAGCATTATTCTGAAAGTTATTATAGTATGGATTGTTGTCTTCATTTATTTGCCTTTTAATGCAGTTGCAAAGCGTTATGAATTTTTCAAGATATTGTGGTGTTTTATATTTTTGTTCTTCTTCCCGTGCTTTTTTCAATATCTTGCTTTAGCATTCTACTCTTTTTGGATAGACAAATTGCATTATTTGTTTTAGTCTCTTTCTTCTAAGATGTGCAGAGTTATTTAAGATATTCAGCAAAGTTGTATTGAATTAATTTACAGCATCATCTAAGGAGTGGATTTTTAGGACTTTCAGTTAATAGATGGTAGGATAGTAATGAACATTTCTGGGTTAAACTTAGAAAGGTTGCATGTTGTTGTATGTTGTTTAAGTGAATGTGAGATGTCTGGTTGTATAGATTTGGAGAAGATTACTGAAAGAGTCTTAAATTGTACCTGTGGTGGTGCATTTCCTAGGATCTGATATTAGGATTCAAGCTAATAGGAAAGTTGATATCTTGCTATATAATACGTGGGGCTATTAATTAGTTGTATGAAACCAAATAAGTTCATGCTGGATGTAGGGGAGTTAAAGTTCATTTTCAACCAATTGACATTCACATCACCTAGTAGTATTTTTTATTGTGGAATTGTTATGGATAGCTAATGTATTGTTGGCAGGAGGGATGTAAAGGACAGTAATACATATTTATTTATAACTGTTTAATTTCAAGAAAGTAATAAGTTCTGCTGAATGTAATTTTTTTTCTTTTTTCTTTGTAAGAGGAAATCTGGTAGTTGTTGGGAAATAATAAAGCATTGCCATCACCTTTCCTCTTTATATGGTAATTACTGATGATATTATAGCCAAGAGGTGCAATTTTGGAGTCATTTATGTTGGATTTAAGCCAAGTTGCAGTTACAGGAAGAATATCAGGCTCATGTTGGGTAATCCAGACATGTAGTTCAACAATTTTATTTCTAATGCTTCTAATATTTATGACAGCAAAAGTTAGACTATTGAAACTGCGGGTTAACTGGTGTAGGTTAGAGTACTGTGTGGAAGACAATTCTCTTGACGTTCATTGCGATAGGTGGAGCCAAGATTAGGGTGAATGTCTTCTCCTAGACGTATTTTAGTATATTGGGGAATTACTGATACTTGTTTTTTGGGAGTATTTTCCACTTAATTTTGTTTTGGTTTGAGTTGATATGGAGTTAATCAGTCTATATATGAGGAGCATCATTGAATAGGTTTGGTGCGATGTGTGGAGATTGTAGGGAAGAACTATGAATGACAACACACCAAACAGCCAATACTTCTTCCAGCAGCTCTCCTTTATTATGAGCGACCTGGTACCTCGGCAATTCGCCTTCAAGGATCACATCTAACTGCTATTCAGTGGCAGTTTTATATTAAATCACTGAACAATCAATTAATCAATTATCAAATTAATTCCAAAAGGAGAAAAACATATACACATTTTTTTAAAGTGATCTCATGATTTCATTTCTAAATGAATATTCATCACAGTAGAAAAAATATACATTTTAAATATATAATATAAATGTAAGTGTATGCAACATCATTCACAATCAGCCCAGCACATTGTTGCATTGCTCTTCTGAGATTCTGAACAGAACTAAAAAAGATGCAGTGATTGTCTTTGACTTTTGAGGTTACTTTTACCTCAAACCTGGCTTTGGTAGATTTTATTAAACTTCTGATATGTCTGTTTATTTCTTCAATGAAAGTTCTATCATTCTGGGAATTACTCTTCTTACGTTTGGTTAAAATTCTCTTCCTTTTACTCTAAAGCTTGTTAATTATAATGGTTCCTCCGGGGGGGGGGGGGTTGTGGTTTACCCTGCATCTGTTCCAACAGAGTTCACCTACACTTATGTAACTGTTTACATGCTAGTATATGTTTCTACATATTCAGTGAAGTTAGCCGGATTTAGTTGGGATTTGGAGCTTGTCTAGTTAAGAAAGGGTGGTTTGTCTTAGAGAAATTTCTGAAGTTACCTTGGGTGGTAGAGATCTCTGGTTTCAAATTTATTTTGAAGGAGATGGGTTTATGGTCAGACTTAATAAACGACAAAGATATACAAGGGGAGGTGAAAGATACCCCCATATTACTAAGGATTAGATCCAATATGTTGTTCCTTGTGTATCCAGAAATTTATAGTATGTTGTAACAAACATGATGCTGTATTCCCTACCACCAATCTGTCATGTAAAACAATTATACTCAGCTCTAAAGCTGTTACCTGATGCACTTCGGAAAGGGACTTTTTATTGTCATTTTTGGCACTTGTAACCATAGAACGGCTATTGTAAATTTAAAATTGTCTTAGCAAAGAATGTTTTGTATATGAATGTAAATTATACAATAGTGTATCCAATTATAATTATAATGTACATTTTTCTCTATTCATTTCCTGAGACATACTCACAAAATGTTGTATTCACATGATTATGTTAAGAATTCCTAGCTACACCCATGTTGCAGGTGTATGGACCTCTGCCATTGTGTTGTATACTATGTGAGCAATAAAAGGTAATAAATTACATCCACATGACTGATGTTAGAACATACATACAGGTTAAAAAATTGTGAACCTGTCATTGCCTTGTGTATATGAAGGAAACAGTAATGAAGTTGCAATGTCAGTGTGCACACCTGTGGTCAGTGTACACACCTGTGGTCAGTGTACACACCTGTGACAATGTGGAAATACTGAGAAGAATCACGCACACCTGCACAATCATTCCTGTAATAGGATTAACTCAGGAAAAAGCATTTATGGCAACAATTTATTTAATATTTGTTTACCAGGAAAGTCTAACTAGGACACATCCCATTTTCAGCAGCGGCTCAGGGAGAAATGCTCCAGACATGTCTTTGGAATGTGGGAAGAAACTGGAGCACACCCACATGAATACAGAAAGGACATACAGCTGGAGCACACCCACATGAATACAGAAAGGACATACAACTGGAACACACCCACATGAATACAGAAAGGACATACAACTGGAACACACCCACATGAATGCAGAAAGGACATACAACTGGAGCACACCCACATGAATGCAGAGATGACATACAGACTCCACAGAGAATCAAACCAGAGAATCTCTTGCTGTGAGGCAGCAATGTTAACCACTGCATCACTGTGCTGCCCAAGCAACCTGCATGTTGTAAATGGTAGAAAGTGTGACTCTTCCTACATGCTATACATGTATGCTGTGAAATCCAGAAGGACATGAGACAGACACAGAACTGTCACTTTGATCAGCATATCAACAGAACAATGATCTGGTAACTACAGCAGATGTGAGCTGTACCTACTTGCAGTGTATGGTCATGTGACATATGCTAACATGCACATGAATCAAGATAAAACCCATGTGCTTTCAGTCCCCTGACAACTGTGTTGTGTGTATATGCATGCCATTATGTGCATCACTATGCATAGGGTATATGTTTTTCTCTAACTGAAATGCATAGGTAGCCCAGACAAGACATAGGCCAAACAAATTTACATGCAAACATTATGGTACAATGACCTCAGCTACTGGGAAATATATAAAAAAATCAGGCTATAATTATTTGAGTATGATGCATTTTTGTGAGTGTAATCATATAATATGTGTCCTTCCTGCTGCGAGTGCCAGACCATACATGTAGAAATAAAAAAGTCTATCAAAGTATCCATGTGAATGCAGTACAGCATTGTGTTTTACCTGACATTTAGCCTTGATGTGAGCCTTGTTAAACCCATGACTAATACCTGTATGACAGTACAGTAACGTACATCACACACAGGTGAAACATTAACTTGTATTACTAGTCATCCCATTGGAGGCTTATATTCACATAGTCCAACTGTACACTAACCTATGACTAAAATTGTTATCCTCTGTGCATAGGTCAATAATGCCATTGCACAGACATTTGCAAAGCCAGCATTCACAGGCTACTTTTGTAACTATTAACAAAGAAAAACAAATGACAACTATCTCATAACACTGAATACTCGATGATATTTGTGTTATACTGTACACATCTAATACATCATCATACCATGCATGCTCAAAAGTAAGTACCACAATGACTACAACAAGATCGACTACATCATTGCACTGGGCATGCTCATAAGGAAGTACCACAATGATTACAACAACATCTACTACATCATTACACTGGGCATGCTCATAAGGAGGTACCACAATGATTACAACAACATCTACTACATCATTACACCGGGCATGCTCATAAGGAAGTACCACAATGATTACAACAACATCGACTACATCATTACACTGGGCATGCTCATAAGGAAGTACCACGATGACTACAACAACATCGACTACATCATTACACTGGGCATGCTCATAAGGAAGTACCACAATGATTACAACAACATCTACTACATCATTACATTGGGCATGCTCATAAGGAAGTACCACAATGATTACAACTCCATATTTTTACAAACTCACACCAAGATGACACTGATATATAGATTCTATTTTATATAGCATATATCAAGGACAAAAATAGGTTAAAAAATAAAAAAGACAGCTGGGTACACAAGTCCTAGCATAAAAAAGTACATAATCCTGGTAGGCACACTGGTGCCAGAACTGGAAGAAATGACAGTGCAGATCCTTCAAGACATGGAAACATTCCTACAATGGGGTTAGGCCAGACTCAGGGGGAGGATGCCCCCCATCTTTGTAGAAGGGGTAGTAGTAGTCCACAAAAAATGATAGGCCAAAAAAGAGTCATAAAGATGATACGGTAGACTATTGAGGATAAGAAAGGAATTATGTGTTGTTACTATTATGCACGAAGCCCAGAATTTCCTGTCAGAATATATACAAAAAAGATTACAAGAGAAATTAGAGGAAAGAACAATACTTCCACAAGAAAAACTGTCAAAAGCTTCAAATGCAAATTTGTGTTCATTAATATAGCAGATTCATGAAAAACATTACATGGACCAAGAAACCTTTGGCCATTTGGAAAAAGAAGTGACTGAGAAAGTGTGAATGTATAAAGAACAAAATCTAGAGATTTTTGAAAGGTATAAAGAAATGTCGGCATGGGATAGAAAGAGAGAGCTGAAGAGGTACAATATTTATGCAATAGAGAAAGCCAATTTAATCAACACAAAAAAGCAACCCCAAAGATATTCGTAGAGAAATACAGGCAAATGCATCCAGATATGGAAAATTTCACAATAAAAAAATAAGATCACAAAGATGTAATGTAGAACAGAAGATTAGTAAAGTAGAAGTTAAAAAATAGAAATTGAAGTTCTGGAATATCTGCAAAGTAAAAGATTTACAGGTAAATTCAAAAAAGCAAACATGAAACTTTTTATCATGTGTGCATTGCAGTGCGATGCACACACAGACGTGAACAGTTTTAGAGATTCAGTAAACTCCATGTAGCAGCACCCACACAACTATACACATGCACAGCTAAGGAACCTTTTGTGCAATGTAAAGTTTGCCTTAATTAGCTGAATTTTATGCAGAGTGACCAGGTGGAGCAATTCTACAAGCCATAATGCATCTGTGTAGACTCCTTGTCCGTGTTAGTAGTGTATGTGGACATTTTCCATGCACACGAGTCTACACTGAAAGAAAGGGATGTAAAAGTCCACAAAAATGCACATAATTCCACTGAAAAGGTAAGATCATATGCATAACTGTTCAAAACATACATTGCAGATGTTTGAAACAGCAGGGATTATGTGTAATTAAGATTTTTTTTTTATTTTTTAAATTTCGGCATGTTTGCACTATGTGCCACACTGCACAAACATGCTTAACATACAAATAAAATAAAACTTTGTAAAATAGCAGTTATATTGTACTCTAGACAAATGTACTGTAAGACCTTGTGTTGGGTCTGTACAATCATGCATTCATGCTGTTACCCAGCTTACATGGCTGTGAACTGTAGAAAAAGTAAAAAAGAACCTTGGAGGGTCCACAATAAAGTGTAAGGACAGCTGTTACTTTAGATATTTATTAAAGATATTCTCTCCACAGTATAAGACAATACAGCACATAAGCACATAAATGCTCCATAGAGACCATACGTTTTCCTTTTAAAACTTCATCGGATGTGGGCTGGTTGACATACTACAAGCATTTAAAGGCTTGACAATCAAAGTTGGTCCAATCAAAACACATTAATCAAGACATATCAGTTGAAGCTGATTTTAAAAAAAGACATTAAACCCAAGGTAAAAGTAATCGAAAACAATGTAAATAATGTATGAAAAATGAAGATATACTTAATGTATAGAACTGCTAAATATTCCCATAAATATTAATTAAAGCAGACCTGTTAATTCATTGAGACTACTAAAATTTAAAAAAAATAATACACCATCATGAATAATGAATATAAAAAGCACACAAGACCATGGTAAACTTGCTAATAGCACCATCTTGTGGTAAATTCATGTACCTGAATTAAAAAAAAAACTTTTCATAGGTTCATAGGTAGGTACTAAGCTATTGGCCCTAGGGCCTATATAAGCCTAGCCAAAAGGTACCCTGGCTTTCGCCACCCAAGACAATTATTTTCCTGTGCCACTGTCAAGCAGAGCCACAGAAGTGATCCTCGGGGTGAATTTCCTATCTCCCATCCAATCATCAAGATTTTTCTTGAAGAGTGCTAATGAGGAGCTTTGTTTGATATAGATAAGTAGTTTGTTCCAGAGTATGGGAAGTCTCTGGGACAGGAATCTATCCCTCCAGCATGTTCTGTTTATTGTGGTGACAAGGTTTAGGTCCCTAGTGCGTGTAGCTCGTAGGGATTGGGATTTCTTTAAGTGGAACATGTCTAAAAGCTCTGGGTTTGACATAGCTTTGTGTGTTAGGCAGAGATCGCCTCTGAGTAGGCGATATGCGACGGAGTGAAGCTGCAGTTTTTTGAGACGGTCTGCGTAGGGCATCTGTTTGAGGTTGGTAATCCTCTTTCTGAGGTATTTCTGTGGCCTTTCCAGTTGTTGTAGATGTCTTGTGAGGTACATACCAAAAGGGGCATTGTACTCTATAATGGGTCTAATGAGTGATGAACAGAGGGAAACAATGACCTCTTTTTTCCTGGATGAGAAACCTTTTGTGATGAGGTGTGCCACGTAGAAGGATTTCCTGACTACTGTGGCGATGTGATTATCAAAGGAGAGACTACTGTCCACCTGTGTCCCAAGGTCTCTTATCACACTTTCGGTGTTAAGTAGACTACCGCCTATGTGGTAGTTCATGGGTACTGAGTTTTTACCAAAACGGATGTCAATGAACTTTTTGGCATAGAGCTTGAGGCCATGGCTTTAACACCAGGCATCTGTCTCAGCGAGGCCCTTTTGTAGGATGTCCACATCTTTTGAAGTTTTGATTATGGCTCCTAGTTTGCAGTCATCTGTGAACAGACCTTCGTGTTAACCTGTACTTCAGAGAAGTAGATATCAAACAGGAGAGGACCCAGGACTGAACCCTGTGGTACTCCACTTGTCACTGGTCCAACTGGACCAACTTTGCACTTGTTTAAAAATGAATAAAAAACTAATACAGTTAAAAAATTAATACTATGTTAATACATTAATAAAAAAATTACTTTACTTTCAAAATAAAGAACAGTATAATAAATACATATATAAATGCGTAATTAATACCTTATAAATATTCATAAAAAACTCATTATTTCTTTGTTTAAAAATCCAGTAGAGCAAACAAAAATATGGATAAAAGAATCAAAGGCTAGTACGACAGTGCACAAACTCATATTCAAGAGCTTTATAATTTAGCAGCTCTTAGTTTGAGAAGAGGGGCTATCGAAATACAGTCATTTAGCCCTGGCCACCTGTTGGCTTGCAAAGTTACTTGCCACCAGAGCTCTGTATATTCAGTTGTTTCTTCCCAAAGACCGCCCCTCTTATCCTTGTTCACCTTCTCTAATACAAAAAATAAATAATTTGCGCCCAAATATTCTATTTGATGTTTGTAAAGTGCATTTGTTTCTTTTTTATTCTGTACTTCATATAAATGCTCATAAATTCTTATTTTTAATTTGCGCTCCGTTTTTCCCACATAGAATGCTTGACAGCACATACACTTTGCTAGGTACACTATCCCTGTATCCTCACAGTTACTATATGTTTTTCCCTCTAATAACATCTAATAACATTTCTCTACATTCCAAGTAAAAGGTTTCTTTGTTGAGAATATATGGGCATTGGGCACAGTGCCCACATTTAAATGTTCCTTTTCTTCTCATGTTTTTACCACCTTGTCTACGTCCGTGACTAGTTTTTGAGTAATAGTACCAGTTTTTTGGAATTTACACACAAAATAGATGATGAAAAACTCAATTATTTAGATGTTGAGATATATAAGAAGGACTATAAATTCCACTCAAAAGTGTACAGGAAAACAACTTACTCAAACTCTTATTTGTACTACAATAGTGCACACCCTGTATACCAGAAAATAAATTTGGTTAGGGGACAATATATTAGATCATCCAGAATTACCTCTAATAATGAAGACTTTATGGAAGAAATGAAAATTTTGAACCAAATGTTTAAGAAAAGAAACTATCCAAGCACCTTAATTGAGAAAATGGAGAAGGAAGTTCTAGAAGGAAGCGAAGGGAAATTTCGCCCCATTTTAGGTATTAATGAAGAAAGTATTGAGCAACAAGTGAAAGTGGATGAGGGGTTCAATGGGGCCCTGGTTATAGAATTCAATGCAAGTTCTACCTTAGTTAAAAGTATAATAGAAAAGGAATGGGACAAGTTCACTTCCATTACGGACCTAGACAGAATAGCTAAGTAAAAGTTAAAAGTGGTTTACAAGAACTCCAGTAGTTTAAAGAATTTATTGGAAATGAATGTTATGACAGGAATAGGAAGTAATAACATGAGAAGAAAAGGAACATTTAAATGTGGGCATTGTGCCCAATGTCCATATATTCTCAACAAAGAAATCTTTTACTTAGAATGTAGAGAAATGTTATTAGAGGGCAAAACATATAGTAACTGTGAGGATACAGGGATAGTGTACCTAGCAAAGTGTATGTGCTGTCAAGCATTCTATGTGGGAAAAATGGAGCACAAATTAAAAAGAAGAATTTATGAGCATTTATATGAAGTACAGAATAAAAAAGAAACAAATGCACTTTACAAACATCAAATAGAATATTTGGGTGCAAATTATTTATTTTTTGTATTAGAGAAGGTGAACAAGGATAAGAGGGGCGGTCTTTGGGAAGAAACAACTGAATATACAGAGCTCTGGTGGCAAGTAACTTTGCAAGCCAACAGGTGGCCAGGGCTAAATGACTGTATTTCGATAGCCCCTCTTCTCAAACTAAGAGCTGCTAAATTATAAAGCTCTTGAATATGAGTTTGTGCACTGTCGTACTAGCCTTTGATTCTTTTATCCATATTTTTGTTTGCTCTACTGGATTTTTAAACAAAGAAATAATGAGTTTTAATGAATATTTATAAGGTATTAATTATGTATTTATATATGTATTTATATATGCATTTATTATACTGTTCTTTATTTTGAAAGTAAAGTAATTTTTTATTAATGTATTAGCATGGTATTAATTTTTTAACTGTATTAGTTTTTTATTCGTTTTTAAACAAGTGCAAAGTAAGTTTTTTTTTAATTCAGGTACATAAATTTACCACAAGATGGTGGTATTATCAAGTTTACCATGGCCTTGTGTGCTTTTTATATTCATTATTCATGATGGTGTATTATTTTTTTTAAATTTTAGTAGTCTCAATGAATTAACAGGTCTGCTTTAATTAATATTTATGGGAAGATTTAGCAGTTCTATACATTAAGTATATCTTCATTTTTCATACATTATTTACATTGTTTTTGATTACTTTTACCTTGGGTTTAATATCTTTTTTTTAAAATCAGCTTCAACTGATATGTCTTGATTAATGTGTTTTGATTGGACCAACTTTGACTGTCAAGCCTTTAAATGCTTGTAAGTAGGTCAACCAGCCCACATCTGATGAAGTTTTAAAACGAAAATATACTGTATCTATGGAGCGTTTATGTGTTTATGTGCTGTATTGTCTTATACTGTGGAGAGAATATCTTTAATAAATATCTGAAGTAACAGCTGTCCTTACACTTTATTGTTGACCCTCCAAGGTTCTTTTTTTACTTTTTATTTGGTTTCAGTGCTTTACGGACCTTTTTTGGCTTATTTATGGCTATGAACTGTGTAGTTTCCAGGCTGTCAGCACAAATATTATGCAAATGAATGGTAAATGCCATGGATGAGCTGAATCTCTAAAGGGAGCAACCATGCATACATATCTACTTCGTGTAGGCTCCTACATGATGTTTATATTCCCACTGGATGTGGATGACATTGGGGTATGTCATGTCACTTTTAGGATATTTTGTGCTCAGTGTGCATGTTTGCGCAACACGCTACATGTTGCAAATGGTTTGGGTGTAGCTTAGCATGGTCATGTGACCAGACCACCCACATCCCAGTCATGACATAGCCAGCTGTAAATGGAAACCAGATATATTCAGTTAATAATATGCAGTTTTGTATAAGCTATGCTGCATGACGTTGGGCACAGTGCCGTGTCGTGCATTAAAGTAGGGCCTTTAATCATGTCAGTTCTATCCTAAGCAGGTGAACTGCATCATAATTAGCCAATCCCACATGGTGGAACTACTCCAGAACTGTATAAAGTATGCATACAACCTACATTTTGATTGTCACTCATTACTCTGAACCATTGGAGTAGAGACTTGGAAATTTTAATTCAGATAATGCTAGGGGCTGTTGCAGCTATTCTACATCTGCATGTGCTAGATGCTGAAGTCAGTGCTGTTGGTGCTGTTGACAATAGGCGTAGACTGAGAAGGAGAAGAGTGTTCAGGTCGAGGGTAACCGTCCAGGAGCTACATGAGCTGGAGATTGCTACAGGGTGGACAGAGACATATTACAGGAACTCAGTGAGTTCTGCCACCCTCATCTCAAATCCAGAGCTAACAAAGGGGAAACACACTGGATGGTGCAGTGGTAGTGTTGTCACCTCACAGCAAGAGGTTCTCTGGTTCGATTCTCGGCTGAAGTGCTTTCTGTGCAGAGTCTGCATGTCCTCCCTGCATTTATGTGGGTTTTCTCTGGGTACTCTGGTTTCCTCCCATGTTACAAAGACATGCAGCTGGAGTCTTTCTCCTTGGGCCTCCTCTGAAAATTGGCTTTGTTCCAAGTCAGACTTTTCCGGTTAACAAATGTTAAATAAACAAACAAATAAATAAATAACACCCCAGTGGAAACTAAAGTATGTGAAGCCCTTAGGATACTAGCTACAAGTACTTTTCAAAGACCAACTGGGGACATGATGGGGGTACCACAGGCATCTGCATCCAGAATACTCCAGCAATTCCTGGATACCATGGTTCCAGTGCCTCAATATATCTAGAGGAGCCCTGTGATATACTCCATGCACATGTGCACAGATATTCACAGTATGTGCTATGCTACATAGTCTGATCCTGTGGAAACAGCTGCAGCAGGATCAGCAAAGGGAAGGGATACACAACCCCCACCAGTGCCTAGATCACCACAGCCACAGTCACAGGAGGACTCGGAGGAGGAACCCCTGTTGATGTCCCTGTAGAGAGATGTACGCATGTTCTGTATGCCCGTTCTTTGGCTAAGAGGCAGCACATAGCACATTCACTGACGACCTAGGGACTAATACATTTCTCCTACTCACAAACATCTATTAAAATTGATGCTAGCCAACTCACACATCCTGTACCAATCCAAGTATTGGCTGTATACTGCTTGGATCAGACAGAGTCAGCCCTAAACTGTAGTTGTGTAAACTACTGCATTTGCAAGGTAAGTACGTAACCTACACAGTATTCTAGTGGATTATTATGATATGCCATTCTAGCTATGGTCCTGGTACATAATGCAAGTAACTATAGTGAGCTGTTTGGACAGAAATTACATCCACATGGAACTATAGACAGCTATTCCACTATCATATGTTTCCATTTGTAATCAGTAGACCTCATGCATGGAATAGTCATGCAGTCCTCCTGCAACAGAGTACTGGTACTTCATTCAAGGGACATGTTAGAAAGTGAGGCTAAATGATAGACTAGTGTGCAACCTAGCAGGACACAGATTTTGTTCCCCCACTCTTCAAAAGAGCGGTGCCCCCTTGTAACTGCTATAACAGTAACTCGCCTATGCTATATGAGCATCTCACACAGCTAGTATGCCACACGGTCTCAGGACAGTAATATATAATTTGACCTTACATTGCATGTATTAGGTAACTGAAGAATCGCAATGTACATATTTATGCAGGTGATTGTGTGTGAGATGCATGATCTCCTTTCTATCAAGCAGCTTCTATGGTTCAAAGGTCTAATGCAATTAGCTTGTGTGATGGCGTTCAGGGTTCCCATCTCAAGATATCCAGTATTTTGGATGTGAAGTAGTAATAAGTTGTACCAACAGGAAAAGCATAAAATGGAGCAGAATACAATGATGGCCAGCAGTTATAAAAGTAAAACCTCTTTAATGGAATCCAAACATCATCTGAAGAAGCAGTCTGTGTAACTGTGAAAGCACTTACATTTGGATTCCATTAAAGACGTATTACTTTTATGTAGATGCTGGCCATCTTTTTATTTTGCTCCATTTATGATTTTCCTGTTGGTTGTCCTGTGGAGCAGGCTATTTAGCTGGTGTATCTTTGTGCTGTTGTGCTGTAGTAATACATTGTGTTGTACAGGCTGTGACTCTGTGTGTGCTATATTAGTATTAACTTCTTTCACATATTAATTATACATTTGTGTGCTGCGCCGCATAACTAAGACCTATTTAAAAAGTCTTAGCCAATTTGAGTGAAGTGCAGGAGTGCAGAAGCAGGCTCAGAAGTCACACCGTGTAATAAACATTATTCTAGCCTGGAGTACAGCTAGGTGTGTATTGGAGTCACTTTATTAAAGAGTAAGTCTCTGATGTAAGCAATGTACGTCACATCTGTACGCTGCTTAGCTAAACACAAACACTACCGTGCCTGCCCGAACACTTAGTGAAGCAGAGCACAAATCCATTGCTCCTCACGCAATGTATTTTAAAAGAATTCTATAGATATATCTATATTTATATATATATATATAGTACATCTGCGGTGGTGCAGCAGTAGCGTTGTTGCCTCACAGTAAGAGGTTCTCCCGTTCGATTCTTGGCTTGAGTTGGGAGTGCCTTCTGTGTGGAGTCTGCATGTCCTCCCTGTGGTCGAGTGGGCATTCTAAAGACATGCGTTGAATGGGTGTGCCTTTGTTGAAGGTTGGGTGTCGGGCTGGCAACTCGACACCATAAAAACCAATTGCCAAACATTAGCGGACTGGAGTTCCGCTGTGGCGACCCCTAACCGGGAAAATCCGAAAGACAAACAACAACAACATATATATATATATATATATATATATATATATATATATATATATATATACAGTATATGTATATATCTATATATATGTGTGTGTGTGTGTGTGTGTGTGTGTGTGTGTTTCTCTCTCTCTCTCTCTCTCCATATATATATATATATATATATATATATATATATATATATATATATATATATATGTTTCTCTGTATATACATATATGTGTGTCTATATATATATATATATATATATATATATATATATATATATATATATATATATATATATATATATATATATATATCTAGGGCCCCCTTCATATGAAAGAACTTTCAGATGTTTGACATTCATATGGCCGAGACCATATGATCAAACATTTGAAAGTTTGAACATGTATAACGGATATTCTTATACAGCACGGAACCGGGAGCTTTCCCTTTTCTGTACTGTAGTGTGATCTCAGAGTAGAAATATTTAAATAGCAGGGGGTGTGGGGGGTATAGGGGAGCTTGCCCCACTGATAAACGCAGTTAGTGAAGTGTTTTTGTGTGTTTTATGTTGTTTAGCAGATGCTTGACATTTGAAACTGTCAATCATATGGTCTTGGCCATATGAAAGTCGGCGTTTTGAAATGTTGAACATCTGAAGTAGACCTATATATATATATATATATATATATATATATATATATATATAGAGAGAGAGAGAGAGAGATGTGTCCACTTCACTGAAAGCTCATTTCACTGAAACTCATTTGACTGAGCACAGTTGACTGAAAGATCACTTCACTGAAAGCTCATTTCACTGAAACTCATTTCGTTGAAAGGTATATACCTTTTTCCCCATTAAACCACAGAAACAGACTAAAACTTCTAGAATATCACAACAAACCACAAAATCTGGAACTTGGACTGAGAACAAGAGGCACAAATTTAACGTAAACAATTTATTTTCCACTTTCATCATTACACTTCATCAGATTTGTCGATGACCTGTTTTTCATCTTAGAAGGTAACCCCAACCAGGTGAAAGAGTTTATAGATTGTTTAAATTCTGGTTCTGAGTTCCTAAAATTTACTTTAGGTAATGTGGGTTTAAAGGTTAACTTTTTGGATGTTACTTTAGAGTGCGTAAAGGTACTGAAGAGATTTGTAAGCAGGATTCATCATAAAAAAACTTTTACCAACAGTTACCTACACTATAAAAGCTTTCATCTGCAATTTATGGAAGACAACATACCCAAAGGCCAATATATCAGGGCCAGTCAAATGACTAGTGAAGACAGTGATTTTATTCATGAAATAGATTTTATTTGTTCACTTTTGTTGAAAAGAGGTTACCATGAAGACATTAAGAAATACAGCTACGTATGTCATGGACAATCGAACAACACTCTACCCGCCCATATTACATGTTCCTTATAGTGGCTCCAAAGTTTGGAGTAAGTCCAACAAAGAAATATTTTGCAATTTGAACATGACTTTGGATAGCGGATTGATAAGAGGCATTATACAGGACAATTGGAAATT